>NC_068429.1:145000-330000 GCF_023373465.1 Oncorhynchus keta | reverse complement strand
GTTTTGATAGCAGCTATTGCAGGTTGTCTGTCCTGAATGAATACTCAGTGGTTATGTGTAGGAGAGTGTTTTCACCACGGTTAGAGAGAGAAAGTCCACTATCTGAGCTTCAAGTGATGAACCTGGAGAGTCAGGGACCCCTTTAGTTGTTTTATTATTTGGAATATTATAACAGGGCTGCCAACACAGGGCTGCCAACACAGGGCTTCCAACACAGGGCTTCCAACACAGGGCTGCCAACACAGGGCTTCCAACACAGGGCTCCCAACACAGGGCTCCCAACACAGGGCTGCCAACACAGGGCTTCCAACACAGGGCTCCCAACACAGGGCTTCCAACACAGGGCTGCCAACACAGGGCTCCCAACACAGGGCTGCCAACACAGGGCTCCCAACACAGGGCTGCCAACACAGGGCTTCCAACACAGGGCTGCCAACACAGGGCTCCCAACACAGGGCTGCCAACACAGGGCTGCCAACACAGGGCTGCCAACACAGGGCTCCCAACACAGGGCTGCCAACACAGGGCTGCCAACACAGGGCTGCCAACACAGGGCTGCCAACACAGGGCTTCCAACACAGGGCTCCCAACACAGGGCTTCCAACACAGGGCTCCCAACACAGGGCTGCCAACACAGGGCTGCCAACACAGGGCTGCCAACACAGGGCTGCCAACACAGGGCTGCCAACACAGGGCTCCCAACACAGGGCTTCCAACGCAGGGCTGCCAACACAGGGCTGCCAACACAGGGCTGCTAACACATGGCTGTGTTGGGAGTCGTGGCTGAACGTGGCTGAACGACAACATTAAGAACATACTGCTGTAAAGGTTTTACACTCTATCGGCAGGATAAAACATCAGCCTCTGGTAAGACAAGGGGTGGGGGCCTAAGCATATATGTAAACAACAGCCGGCGCACGATATCTAAGGAAGTCTCAAGGTTTTGCACGCCTGAGGTAGAGTATCTCATGATAAGCTGTAGACCACCACAGACTGATGCTGGCAGTCCACATCACCAACAAACTAACATGGTCCAAGCCCACCAAGACAGTCGTGAAGAGGGCACGACAAAACCTATTCCCACTCAGGAGACTGAAAATATTTGGCATGAACACCTTTATTTAACCAGGTAGGCTAGTTGAGAACACCTTTATTTAACCAGGTAGGCTAGTTGAGAACACCTTTATTTAACCAGGTAGGCCAGTTGAGAACACCTTTATTTAAGCAGGTAGGCCAGTTGAGAACACCTTTATTTAACCAGGTAGGCTAGTTGAGATCACCTTTATTTAACCAGGTAGGCTAGTTGAGAACACCTTTATTTAAGCAGGTAGGCTAGTTGAGATCACCTTTATTTAACCAGGTAGGCTAGTTGAGATCACCTTTATTTAAGCAGGTAGGCCAGTTGAGAACACCTTTATTTAACCAGGTAGGCCAGTTGAGATCACCTTTATTTAACCAGGTAGGCTAGTTGAGAACACCTTTATTTAACCAGGTAGGCTAGTTGAGAACACCTTTATTTAACCAGGTAGGCTAGTTGAGAACACCTTTATTTAACCAGGTAGGCTAGTTGAGAACACCTTTATTTAACCAGAGAGTCTAGTTGAGAACACCTTTATTTAACCAGGTAGGCCAGTTGAGAACACCTTTATTTAACCAGGTAGGCCAGTTGAGAACACCTTTATTTAACCAGAGAGGCTAGTTGAGAACACCTTTATTTAACCAGGTAGGCCAGTTGAGAACACCTTTATTTAACCAGGTAGGCTAGTTGAGAACACCTTTATTTAACCAGGTAGGCTAGTTGAGAACACCTTTATTTAACCAGGTAGGCTAGTTGAGAACACCTTTATTTAACCAGGTAGGCTAGTTGAGAACACCTTTATTTAACCAGGTAGGCTAGTTGAGAACACCTTTATTTAACCAGGTAGGCTAGTTGAGAACACCTTTATTTAACCAGGTAGGCTAGTTGAGAACACCTTTATTTAACCAGGTAGGCTAGTTGAGAACACCTTTATTTAACCAGGTAGGCTAGTTGAGAACACCTTTATTTAACCAGGTAGGCCAGTTGAGAACACCTTTATTTAACCAGGTAGGCTAGTTGAGAACACCTTTATTTAACCAGGTAGGCCAGTTGAGATCACCTTTATTTAACCAGGTAGGCTAGTTGAGAACACCTTTATTTAACCAGGTAGGCCAGTTGAGAACACCTTTATTTAATACGCTCGACCTCATCTTTACTAGATGCTGTTCTTCCACTAACCTCATTGCAACTCCCCTCCAAGTCTCCGACCACTACCTTGTATCCTTTTCCCTCTCGCTCTCATCCAACACTTCCCACACTGCCCCTACTCGGATGGTATCGCGCCGTCCCAACCTTCACTCTCTCTCCCCCGCTACTCTCTCCTCTTCCATCCTATCATCTCTTCCCTCTGCTCAAACCTTCTCCAACCTATCTCCTGATTCTGCCTCCTCAACCCTCCTCTCCTCCCTTTCTGCATCCTTTGACTCTCTATGTCCCCTATCCTCCAGGCCGGCTCGGTCCTCCCCTCCCGCTCCGTGGCTCGACGACTCATTGCGAGCTCACAGAACAGGGCTCCGGGCAGCCGAGCGGAAATGGAGGAAAACTCGCCTCCCTGCGGACCTGGCATCCTTTCACTCCCTCCTCTCTACATTTTCCTCCTCTGCCTCTGCTGCTAAAGCCACTTTCTACCACTCTAAATTCCAAGCATCTGCCTCTAACCCTAGGAAGCTCTTTGCCACCTTCTCCTCCCTCCTGAATCCTCCCCCCTCCTCCCTCTCTGCAGATGACTTCGTCAACCATTTTGAAAAGAAGGTCGACGACATCCGATCCTCGTTTGCTAAGTCAAACGACACCGCTGGTTCTGCTCACACTGCCCTACCCTGTGCTCTGACCTCTTTCTCCCCTCTCTCTCCAGATGAAATCTCGCGTCTTGTGACGGCCGGCCGCCCAACAACCTGCCCGCTTGACCCTATCCCCTCCTCTCTTCTCCAGACCATTTCCGGAGACCTTCTCCCTTACCTCACCTCGCTCATCAACTCATCCCTGACCGCTGGCTACGTCCCTTCCGTCTTCAAGAGAGCGAGAGTTGCACCCCTTCTGAAAAAACCTACACAAATGAGGTAAGATAAGGGAGGTAAGGCAATACATAGGCCAATGTGGCAAAACAATTACAATTTAGTAATTAAACACTGGAGTGATGGATGTGTACAAGATGAATGTGCAAGTAGAGATACTGAGGTGCAAAGTAGCAAAAAAAATGAATAACAGTATGGGGATGAGGTAGTTGGTTGGATGGGCTATTTACAGATGGGCTATGTACCGGTGCAGTGATCTGTGAGCTGCTCTGACAGCTGGTGCTTAAAGTTAGAGAGGGAGATATGAGTCTCCAGCTTCAGTGATTTTGGAAATTCGTTCTAATTATTGGCAGCAGAGAACTGGAAGGAAAGGCGGCCAAAGGAGGAATTGGCTTTGGGGGTGAGCAGTGAAATATACCTGCTGGTGTGCGTGCTATGGGTGGGTGCTGCTATGGTGACCAGTGAGCTGAGATAAGGCGGGGCTTTACCTAGCAAAGACTCATAGATAACCTGGAGCCAGTGGGTTTGGCTTTGAATATGAAGTGAGGGCCAGCCAACAAGAGCATACAGGTCACAGTGGTGGGTAGTATATGGGGCTTTGGTGACAAAACGGACGGCATGGTGATAGACTGCATCCAATTTGCTGAGTAGAGTGTTGGAGGCTATTTTGTAAATGACATCGCCAAAGTCGAGGATCGGTGGGATAGTCAGTTTTACGAGGGTATGTTTGGCAGCATGAGTGAAGGATGCTTTGTTGCGAAATAGGAAGCTGATTCTAGATTTAATTTTGTATTGGAGATGCTTAATGTGAGTCTGGAAGGAGAGTTTACAGTTTAACCAGACACCTAGGTATTTGTAGTTGTCCACAGAACCGTCCAGAGTAGTGATGCTGGACGGGCAGGCAGGTGTGGGCAGCGATCAGTTGAATAGCATGCATTTAGATTTACTAGTATTTAAGAGCAGTTGGAGGCCACGGAAGGAGAGTTGTATGGCATTGAAGCTCGTCTGGAGGTTAGTTAACACAGTGTTTAAAGAGGGGCCAGAAGTATACAGAATGGTGTTGTCTGCGTAGAGGTGGATCAGAGACTCACCAGCAGCAAGAGCGACATCATTGAAATATACAGAGAAAAGAGTTGGCCAAAGAATGTAACCCTGTGGCACACCCATAGAGACTGCCAGAGGTCGGGACAACAGGCCCTCCGATTTGACACACTGAACTGGTGTTCAGGCAAGGCAGTCATTTGAGAAACCAGGGCTGTTGAGTCTACCGATAAGAATGTGGTGACTGACAGAGTCGAGAGCCTTGACCAGGTCGACGAATACAGCTGCACAGTACTGTCTCTTATCGATGGCGGTTATGATATCGTTTAGTTTTTTTTTCTGAGGTCTTTGCTGATATCTTTTGATATCAGAGCCTTAAAGGTGAGGTGTATAAATCATCTGTCATAGAGTTAGTCTGGAGCCTTAAAGGTGAGGTGTATAAATCATCTGTCATAGAGTTAGCCTGGAGCCTTAAAGGTGAGGTGTATAAATCATCTGTCATAGAGTTAGCCTGGAGCCTTAAAGGTGAGGTGTATAAATCATCTGTCATAGAGTTAGCCTGGAGCCTTAAAGGTGAGGTGTATAAATCATCTGTCATAGAGTTAGTCTGGAGCCTTAAAGGAGAGGTGTATAAATCATCTGTCATAGAGTTAGTCTGGAGCCTTAAAGGAGAGGTGTATAAATCATCTGTCATAGAGTTAGTCTGGAGCCTTAAAGGTGAGGTGTATAAATCATCTGTCATAGAGTTAGCCTGGAGCCTTAAAGGTGAGGTGTATAAATCATCTGTCATAGAGTTAGTCTGGAGCTTTTATAAATCTTCTGTCATAGAGTTAGCCTGGAGCCTTAAAGGTGAGGTGTATAATTCATCTGTCATAGAGTTAGTCTGGAGCCTTAAAGGAGAGGTGTATGAATCATCTGTCATAGAGTTAGCCTGGAGCCTTAAAGGTGAGGTGTATAAATCATCTGTCATAGAGTTAGCCTGGAGCCTTAAAGGTGAGGTGTATAAATCATCTGTCATAGAGTTAGTCTGGAGCTTTTATACATCTTCTGTCATAGAGTTAGCCTGGAGCCTTAAAGGTGAGGTGTATAATTCATCTGTCATAGAGTTAGCCTGGAGCCTTAAAGGTGAGGTGTATAAATCATCTGTCATAGAGTTAGTCTGGAGCCTTAAAGGAGAGGTGTATAAATCATCTGTCATAGAGTTAGCCTGGAGCCTTAAAGGAGAGGTGTATAAATCATCTGTCATAGAGTTAGTCTGGAGCCTTAAAGGAGAGGTGTATAAATCATCTGTCATAGAGTTAGCCTGGAGCCTTAAAGGTGAGGTGTATAAATCATCTGTCATAGAGTTAGCCTGGAGCCTTAAAGGAGAGGTGTATAAATCATCTGTCATAGAGTTAGCCTGGAGCCTTAAAGGAGAGGTGTATAAATCATCTGTCATAGAGTTAGCCTGGAGCCTTAAAGGAGAGGTGTATAAATCATCTGTCATAGAGTTAGCCTGGAGCCTTAAAGGAGAGGTGTATAAATCATCTGTCATAGAGTTAGCCTGGAGCCTTAAAGGTGAGGTGTATAAATCATCTGTCATAGAGTTAGCCTGGAGCCTTAAAGGAGAGGTGTATAAATCATCTGTCATAGAGTTAGTCTGGAGCCTTAAAGGAGAGGTGTATAAATCATCTGTCATAGAGTTAGCCTGGAGCCTTAAAGGAGAGGTGTATAAATCATCTGTCATAGAGTTAGCCTGGAGCCTTAAAGGAGAGGTGTATAAATCATCTGTCATAGAGTTAGTCTGGAGCCTTAAAGGAGCGGTATATAAATTGGACTTGACATGGATCTTATGATGCCATGGAGAATCAGGAAGAGAGAGGGCACCACCCATGTATGTCAAAGTCACAGGGTGGGTGACATAGTGACATGATCCTTCAAAACAGTGACACAGTGACAAGATGATGAGCATCCCAGTCAGATTCTCCACACTGTCTGCCCTGTCTGTCTGTGGTTTAAGATAACATTAGTTCAGCACGCTGTCTGAGAGAGAGAGAGAGAGAGAGAGCGAGAGTGAGAGCGACAGAGAGAGAAAGAGTGGCAAAGAGAGATCGGCAGAGAGAAAGAGAGGCAGAGAGAGAGAAGCAGAGAGAGAGAGAGAGAGAGAGAGAGAGAGAAGCAGAGAGAGAGAGGCAGAGAGAGAGGCAGAGAGAGAGAGAGGCAGAGAGAGAGGCAGAGAGAGAAAGAGAGGCAGAGAGAGAGAGAGAGAGAGAGAGAGAGAGAGAGAGAGAGAGAGGCAGAGAGAGAGGCAGAGAGAGAAAGAGAGGCAGAGAGAGAGAGAGAGGCAGAGAGAGAGGCAGAGAGAGAGGCAGAGAGAGAGGCAGAGAGAGAAAGAGAGGCAGAGAGGCAGAGAGAGAGAGAGAAAGAGGCAGAGAGAGAGAAAGAGAAGCAGAGAGAGAGGCAGAGAGAGAAAGAGAGGCAGAGAGGCAGAGAGAGAGAGAGGCAGAGAGAGAGAAAGAGAAGCAGAGAGAGAAAGAGAGGCAGAGAGAGAGGCAGAGAGAAAGAGAGGCAGAGAGAGAAAGAGAGGCAGAGTGAGAGACAGGCAGAGAGAGAAGCAGAGAAAGAGAGACAGAGAGAGAGGCAGAGAGAAAGAGAGGCAGAGAGAGAGAGAGAAAGAGAGGCAGAGTGAGAGGCAGAGAGAGAGGCAGAGAGAGAGAGGCAGAGAGACAGAGAGAGAGAGAGGCAGAGTGAGAGAGAGGCAGAGAGAAAGAGAGGCAGAGAGAGAGAGAGAGGCAGAGAGACAGAGAGAGAGGCAGAGTGAGAGAGAGGCAGAGAGAAAGAGAGGCAGAGAGAGAGAGAGGCAGAGAGACAGAGAGAAAGAGAGGCAGAGTGAGAGAGACAGGCAGAGAGACAGGCAGAGAGAGAAGCAGAGAAAGAGAGACAGAGAGAGAGGCAGAGAGAGAGGCAGAGAGAGAGGCAGAGAGAGAACGAGAGGCAGAGAGAGAGAGAGAGAGAGAGAGAGAGAGAGGCAGAGAGAGAGGCAGAGAGAGAGGCAGAGAGAGAGGCAGAGAGAGAGGCAGAGAGAGAAAGAGAGGCAGAGAGGCAGAGAGAGAGAAAGAGGCAGAGAGAGAGAAAGAGAAGCAGAGAGAGAGGCAGAGAGAGAAAGAGAGGCAGAGAGAGAGGCAGAGAGAGAGGCAGAGAGAGAGGCAGAGAGAGAAAGAGAGGCAGAGAGGCAGAGAGAGAGAAAGAGGCAGAGAGAGAGAAAGAGAAGCAGAGAGAGAGGCAGAGAGAGAAAGAGAGGCAGAGAGGCAGAGAGAGAGAGAGGCAGAGAGAGAGAAAGAGAAGCAGAGAGAGAAAGAGAGGCAGAGAGAGAGGCAGAGAGAAAGAGAGGCAGAGAGAGAAAGAGAGGCAGAGTGAGAGACAGGCAGAGAGAGAAGCAGAGAAAGAGAGACAGAGAGAGAGGCAGAGAGAGAGGCATAGAGAAAGAGAGGCAGAGAGAGGCAGAGAGAGGCAGAGAAAGAGAGGCAGAGTGAGAGGCAGAGAGAGAGGCAGAGAGAAAGAGAGGCAGAGAGAGAGAGCAGAGGCAGAGAGACAGAGAGAGAGGCAGAGAGAGGCAGAGAGAGAGGCAGAGAGAAAGAGAGGCAGAGAGAGAGGCAGAGAGACAGGCAGAGAGAGAAAGAGAGGCAGAGAGAGAGAGACAGGCAGAGAGACAGGCAGAGAGACAGGCAGAGAGAGAGAGACAGGCAGAGAGACAGGCAGAGAGACAGGCAGAGAGACAGGCAGAGAGAGAGAGACAGGCAGAGAGACAGGCAGAGAGAGCAGTTGAATGCAAGTTTCAGTTGCTCTTCACCAACTTCCTCCTGCAGCCATCGCCTGCATTTTGGGAGGCTCTATTTAACCAATAAGGGCTGAGGAAGTGTGGTATATGGGCAATATACCACGACTGACGGCTGTTCTTAGGCACCACACAACACGGAGTGCCTGGATACAGCCCATAGCCGTGGTACATTGGGCATATTCCACAAACCCCCCGAGGTGCCTTGTTGCTATTACAAACTGGTTACCAAACTAATTACCAATGTAATTAGAGCAGATATATGGTCTGATATATCATGGCTGTCAGCCAATCAGCATTCAGGGCTGAAACCACCCAGTTTATAATGTCAACTGATCATTCGTTGTTTTCTTTCTTTCACTCACGTGATCGCGACCAAAGACATGACTGAAACAGGAGACCAACAGTGGATATATAGACATGAATGAGATGTTTAAGACTCCAGACACTAATTGATTGTACAATGGGGTTTTCAATGTGATACGGGGGCTGGAGACATGTTTACTTTTTTACATTATAAAAAGACACATTTTGTATTAACACTGGCAACACTACCACGTTGCACTGAGACTTGGCTGTTAGTTCAACTTGGGGCTGTCGCGGTCAGATCCAGAGTTCCTTGGCTTGGAGAGCAGCTCCTGTCAAGACAGGTGGACATCTCTCACTGGTTTTAACACAGTAGTAGCCGTGGCTCTCTCTCTCTAAACTATACATGTTTCTTGTCTGAGTGAAGCAGTGTTCGAAACCTATGACGATAGATGACAACATTCACTTCTTTAGGAAAAAGGCGTAAGACATCAAAACAACTATGTTCTTCCCAAACCCACATAGTTAGTCTGTGTGTTTCATCAGTGGATAACTGTAGTCTGTAGCATAGAGTCTGTGTGCTACATCAGTAGATAACTGTAGTCTATAGCATAGAGTCTGTGTGTTTCATCAGTAGATAACTGTAGTCTGTAGCATAGAGTCTTGTGTGTTTCATCAGTAGATAACTGTAGTCTGTAGCATAGAGTCTTGTGTGTTTCATCAGTAGATAACTGTAGTCTATAGCATAGAGTCTGTGTGCTACATCAGTAGATAACTGTAGTCTATAGCATAGAGTCTGTGTGCTACATCAGTAGATAACTGTCAGTCAGTCAGGTTTCAAGACTAGTCATTCAACTGAGACTGCTCTTCTCTGTATCACGGAGGCGCTCCGCACTGCTAAAGCTAACTCTCTCTCCTCTGCTCTCATCCTTCTAGACCTATCGGCTGCCTTCGATACTGTGAACCATCAGATCCTCCTCTCCACCCTCTCCGAGTTGGGCATCTCCGGCGCGGCCCACGCTTGGATTGCGTCCTACCTGACAGGTCGCTCCTACCAGGTGGCGTGGCGAGAATCTGTCTCCTCACCACGCGCTCTCACCACTGGTGTCCCCCAGGGCTCTGTTCTAGGCCCTCTCTTATTCTCGCTATACACCAAGTCACTTGGCTCTGTCATAACCTCACATGGTCTCTCCTATCATTGCTATGCAGACGACACACAATTGATCTTCTCCTTTCCCCCTTCTGATGACCAGGTGGCGAATCGCATCTCTGCATGTCTGGCAGACATATCAGTGTGGATGACGGATCACCACCTCAAGCTGAACCTCAGCAAGACGGAGCTCCTCTTCCTCCCGGGGAAGGACTGCCCGTTCCATGATCTCGCCATCACGGTTGACAACTCCATTGTGTCCTCCTCCCAGAGCGCTAAGAACCTTGGCGTGATCCTGGACAACACCCTGACGTTCTCAACTAACATCAAGGCGGTGTCCCGTTCCTGTAGGTTCATGCTCTACAACATCCGCAGAGTACGACCCTGCCTCACACAGGAAGCGGCGCAGGTCCTAATCCAGGCACTTGTCATCTCCCGTCTTGATTACTGCAACTCGCTGTTGGCTGGGCTCCCTGCCTGTGCCATTAAACCCCTACAACTCATCCAGAACGCCGCAGCCCGTCTGGTGTTCAACCTTCCCAAGTTCTCTCACGTCACCCCGCTCCTCCGCTCTCTCCACTGGCTTCCAGTTGAAGCTCGCATCCGCTACAAGACCATGGTGCTCGCCTACGGAGCTGTGAGGGGAACGGCACCTCAGTACCTCCAGGCTCTGATCAGGCCCTACACCCAAACAAGGGCACTGCGTTCATCCACCTCTGGCCTGCTCGCCTCCCTACCACTGAGGAAGTACAGTTCCCGCTCAGCCCAGTCAAAACTGTTCGCTGCTCTGGCCCCCAATGGTGGAACAAACTCCCTCACGACGCCAGGACAGCGGAGTCAATCACCACCTTCCGGAGACACCTGAAACCCCACCTCTTCAAGGAATACCTAGGATAGGGTAAGTAAGGGTAAGTAATCCTTCTCACCCCCCTTCTCACCCCCAACAAGATTTAGATGCAAGTGGCTGTTCCACTGGTTGTCATAAGGTGTATGCACCAATTTGTAAGTCGCTCTGGATAAGAGCGTCTGCTAAATGACTTAAATGTAATGTAAATGTACTGTAGTCTATAGCATAGAGTCTGTGTGTTTCATCAGTAGATAACTGTAGTCTATAGCATAGAGTCTGTGTGTTTCATCAGTAGATAACTGTAGTCTATAGCATAGAGTCTGTGTGTTTCATCAGTAGATAACTGTAGTCTATAGCATAGAGTCTGTGTGCTACATCAGTAGATAACTGTAGTCTATAGCATAGAGTCTGTGTGTTTCATCAGTAGATAACTGTAGTCTATAGCATAGAGTCTGTGTGTTTCATCAGTAGATAACTGTAGTCTATAGCATAGAGTCTGTGTGTTTCATCAGTAGATAACTGTAGTCTATAGCATAGAGTCTGTGTGTTTCATCAGTAGATAACTGTAGTATATAGCATAGAGTCTGTGTGCTACATCAGTAGATAACTGTAGTCTATAGCATAGCATAGAGTCTGTGTGTTTCATCAGTAGATAACTGTAGTCTATAGCATAGAGTCTTGTGTGTTTCATCAGTAGATAACTGTAGTCTATAGCATAGAGTCTGTGTGTTTCATCAGTAGATAACTGTAGTCTATAGCATAGAGTCTGTGTGTTTCATCAGTAGATAACTGTAGTCTATAGCATAGAGTCTGTGTGTTTCATCAGTAGATAACTGTAGTCTATAGCATAGAGTCTGTGTGTTTCATCAGTAGATAACTGTAGTCTATAGCATAGAGTCTGTGTGTTTCATCAGTAGATAACTGTAGTCTATAGCATAGAGTCTGTGTGTTTCATCAGTAGATAACTGTAGTCTATAGCATAGAGTCTGTGTGTTTCATCAGTAGATAACTGTAGTCTATAGCATAGAGTCTGTGTGTTTCATCAGTAGATAACTGTAGTCTATAGCATAGAGTCTGTGTGTTTCATCAGTAGATAACTGTAGTCTATAGCATAGAGTCTGTGTGTTTCATCAGTAGATAACTGTAGTCTATAGCATAGAGTCTGTGTGCTACATCAGTAGATAACTGTAGTCTATAGCATAGAGTCTGTGTGCTACATCAGTAGATAACTGTAGTCTATAGCATAGAGTCTGTGTGTTTCATCAGTAGATAACTGTAGTCTATAGCATAGAGTCTGTGTGCTACATCAGTAGATAACTGTAGTCTATAGCATAGAGTCTGTGTGTTTCATCAGTAGATTAGTCTCGTCTATAGCATAGAGTCTGTGTGTTTCATCAGTAGATAACTGTAGTCTATAGCATAGAGTCTGTGTGTTTCATCAGTAGATAACTGTAGTCTATAGCATAGAGTCTGTGTGTTTCATCAGTAGATAACTGTAGTCTATAGCATAGAGTCTGTGTGTTTCATCAGTAGATAACTGTAGTATATAGCATAGAGTCTGTGTGCTACATCAGTAGATAACTGTAGTCTATAGCATAGAGTCTGTGTGTTTCATCAGTAGATAACTGTAGTCTATAGCATAGAGTCTGTGTGTTTCATCAGTAGATAACTGTAGTCTATAGCATAGAGTCTGTGTGTTTCATCAGTAGATAACTGTAGTCTATAGCATAGAGTCTGTGTGTTTCATCAGTAGATAACTGTAGTCTATAGCATAGAGTCTGTGTGTTTCATCAGTAGATAACTGTAGTCTATAGCATAGAGTCTGTGTGTTTCATCAGTAGATAACTGTAGTCTATAGCATAGAGTCTGTGTGTTTCATCAGTAGATAACTGTAGTCTATAGCATAGAGTCTGTGTGTTTCATCAGTAGATAACTGTAGTCTATAGCATAGAGTCTGTGTGTTTCATCAGTAGATAACTGTAGTCTATAGCATAGAGTCTGTGTGTTTCATCAGTAGATAACTGTAGTCTATAGCATAGAGTCTGTGTGTTTCATCAGTAGATAACTGTAGTCTATAGCATAGAGTCTGTGTGTTTCATTAGTAGATAACTGTAGTCTATAGCACATAGAGTCTGTGTGCTACATCAGTAGATAACTGTAGTCTATAGCATAGAGTCTGTGTGCTACATCAGTAGATAACTGTAGTCTATAGCATAGAGTCTGTGTGTTTCATCAGTAGATAACTGTAGTCTATAGCATAGAGTCTGTGTGCTACATCAGTAGATAACTGTAGTCTATAGCATAGAGTCTGTGTGTTTCATCAGTAGATTAGTCTCGTCTATAGCATAGAGTCTGTGTGTTTCATCAGTAGATAACTGTAGTCTATAGCATAGAGTCTGTGTGTTTCATCAGTAGATAACTGTAGTCTATAGCATAGAGTCTGTGTGTTTCATCAGTAGATAACTGTAGTCTATAGCATAGAGTCTGTGTGTTTCATCAGTAGATAACTGTAGTCTATAGCATAGAGTCTGTGTGTTTCATCAGTAGATAACTGTAGTCTATAGCATAGAGTCTGTGTGTTTCATCAGTAGATAACTGTAGTCTATAGCATAGAGTCTGTGTGTTTCATCAGTAGATAACTGTAGTCTATAGCATAGAGTCTGTGTGCTACATCAGTAGATAACTGTAGTCTATAGCATAGAGTCTGTGTGCTACATCAGTAGATAACTGTAGTCTATAGCATAGAGTCTGTGTGCTACATCAGTAGATAACTGTATTCTATAGCATAGAGTCTGTGTGTTTCATCAGTAGATAACTGTAGTCTATAGCATAGAGTCTGTGTGCTACATCAGTAGATAACTGTAGTCTATAGCATAGAGTCTGTGTGTTTCATCAGTAGATTAGTCTCGTCTATAGCATAGAGTCTGTGTGTTTCATCAGTAGATAACTGTAGTCTATAGCATAGAGTCTGTGTGCTACATCAGTAGATAACTGTAGTCTATAGCATAGAGTCTGTGTGTTTCATCAGTAGATAACTGTAGTCTATAGCATAGAGTCTGTGTGTTTCATCAGTAGATAACTGTAGTCTATAGCATAGAGTCTGTGTGCTACATCAGTAGATAACTGTAGTCTATAGCATAGAGTCTGTGTGTTTCATCAGTAGATAACTGTAGTCTATAGCATAGAGTCTGTGTGTTTCATCAGTAGATAACTGTAGTCTATAGCATAGAGTCTGTGTGCTACATCAGTAGATAACTGTAGTCTATAGCATAGAGTCTGTGTGCTACATCAGTAGATAACTGTAGTCTATAGCATAGAGTCTGTGTGTTTCATCAGTAGATAACTGTAGTCTATAGCATAGAGTCTGTGTGCTACATCAGTAGATAACTGTAGTCTATAGCATAGAGTCTGTGTGTTTCATCAGTAGATAACTGCAGTCTATAGCATAGAGTCTGTGTGTTTCATCAGTAGATAACTGTAGTCTATAGCATAGAGTCTGTGTGCTACATCAGTAGATAACTGTAGTCTATAGCATAGAGTCTGTGTGTTTCATCAGTAGATAACTGTAGTCTATAGCATAGAGTCTGTGTGCTACATCAGTAGATAACTGTAGTCTATAGCATAGAGTCTGTGTGTTTCATCAGTAGATAACTGTAGTCTATAGCATAGAGTCTGTGTGTTTCATCAGTAGATAACTGTAGTCTATAGCATAGAGTCTGTGTGTTTCATCAGTAGATAACTGTAGTCTATAGCATAGAGTCTGTGTGTTTCATCAGTAGATAACTGTAGTCTATAGCATAGAGTCTGTGTGTTTCATCAGTAGATAACTGTAGTCTATAGCATAGAGTCTGTGTGTTTCATCAGTAGATAACTGTAGTCTATAGCATAGAGTCTGTGTGTTTCATCAGTAGATAACTGTAGTCTATAGCATAGAGTCTGTGTGTTTCATCAGTAGATAACTGTAGTCTATAGCATAGAGTCTGTGTGTTTCATCAGTAGATAACTGTAGTCTATAGCATAGAGTCTGTGTGTTTCATCAGTAGATAACTGTAGTCTATAGCATAGAGTCTGTGTGTTTCATCAGTAGATAACTGTAGTCTATAGCATAGAGTCTGTGTGTTTCATCAGTAGATAACTGTAGTCTATAGCATAGAGTCTGTGTGTTTCATCAGTAGATAACTGTAGTCTATAGCATAGAGTCTGTGTGTTTCATCAGTAGATAACTGTAGTCTATAGCATAGAGTCTGTGTGTTTCATCAGTAGATAACTGTAGTCTATAGCATAGAGTCTGTGTGTTTCATCAGTAGATAACTGTAGTCTATAGCATAGAGTCTGTGTGTTTCATCAGTAGATAACTGTAGTCTATAGCATAGAGTCTGTGTGTTTCATCAGTAGATAACTGTAGTCTATAGCATAGAGTCTGTGTGTTTCATCAGTAGATAACTGTAGTCTATAGCATAGAGTCTGTGTGTTTCATCAGTAGATAACTGTAGTCTATAGCATAGAGTCTGTGTGTTTCATCAGTAGATAACTGTAGTCTATAGCATAGAGTCTGTGTGTTTCATCAGTAGATAACTGTAGTCTATAGCATAGAGTCTGTGTGTTTCATCAGTAGATAACTGTAGTCTATAGCATAGAGTCTGTGTGTTTCATCAGTAGATAACTGTAGTCTATAGCATAGAGTCTGTGTGTTTCATCAGTAGATAACTGTAGTCTATAGCATAGAGTCTGTGTGTTTCATCAGTAGATAACTGTAGTCTATAGCATAGAGTCTGTGTGCTACATCAGTAGATAACTGTAGTCTATAGCATAGAGTCTGTGTGCTACATCAGTAGATAACTGTAGTCTATAGCATAGAGTCTGTGTGTTTCATCAGTAGATAACTGTAGTCTATAGCATAGAGTCTGTGTGCTACATCAGTAGATAACTGTAGTCTATAGCATAGAGTCTGTGTGTTTCATCAGTAGATTAGTCTCGTCTATAGCATAGAGTCTGTGTGTTTCATCAGTAGATAACTGTAGTCTATAGCATAGAGTCTGTGTGTTTCATCAGTAGATAACTGTAGTCTATAGCATAGAGTCTGTGTGTTTCATCAGTAGATAACTGTAGTCTATAGCATAGAGAGTCTGTGTGTTTCATCAGTAGATAACTGTAGTATATAGCATAGAGTCTGTGTGCTACATCAGTAGATAACTGTAGTCTATAGCATAGAGTCTGTGTGTTTCATCAGTAGATAACTGTAGTCTATAGCATAGAGTCTGTGTGTTTCATCAGTAGATAACTGTAGTCTATAGCATAGAGTCTGTGTGTTTCATCAGTAGATAACTGTAGTCTATAGCATAGAGTCTGTGTGTTTCATCAGTAGATTACTGTAGTCTATAGCATAGAGTCTGTGTGTTTCATCAGTAGATAACTGTAGTCTATAGCATAGAGTCTGTGTGTTTCATCAGTAGATAACTGTAGTCTATAGCATAGAGTCTGTGTGTTTCATCAGTAGATAACTGTAGTCTATAGCATAGAGTCTGTGTGTTTCATCAGTAGATAACTGTAGTCTATAGCATAGAGTCTGTGTGCTACATCAGTAGATAACTGTAGTCTATAGCATAGAGTCTGTGTGTTTCATCAGTAGATAACTGTAGTCTATAGCATAGAGTCTGTGTGTTTCATCAGTAGATTAGTCTCGTCTATAGCATAGAGTCTGTGTGTTTCATCAGTAGATAACTGTAGTCTATAGCATAGAGTCTGTGTGCTACATCAGTAGATAACTGTAGTCTATAGCATAGAGTCTGTGTGTTTCATCAGTAGATTAGTCTCGTCTATAGCATAGAGTCTGTGTGTTTCATCAGTAGATAACTGTAGTCTATAGCATAGAGTCTGTGTGTTTCATCAGTAGATAACTGTAGTCTATAGCATAGAATCTGTGTGTTTCATCAGTAGATAACTGTAGTCTATAGCATAGAGTCTGTGTGTTTCATCAGTAGATAACTGTAGTATATAGCATAGAGTCTGTGTGCTACATCAGTAGATAACTGTAGTCTATAGCATAGAGTCTGTGTGTTTCATCAGTAGATAACTGTAGTCTATAGCATAGAGTCTGTGTGCTACATCAGTAGATAACTGTAGTCTATAGCATAGAGTCTGTGTGTTTCATCAGTAGATAACTGTAGTCTATAGCATAGAGTCTGTGTGTTTCATCAGTAGATAACTGTCGTCTATAGCATAGAGTCTGTGTGTTTCATCAGTAGATAACTGTAGTCTATAGCATAGAGTCTGTGTGCTACATCAGTAGATAACTGTAGTCTATAGCATAGAGTCTGTGTGTTTCATCAGTAGATAACTGTAGTCTATAGCATAGAGTCTGTGTGTTTCATCAGTAGATAACTGTAGTCTATAGCATAGAGTCTGTGTGCTACATCAGTAGATAACTGTAGTCTATAGCATAGAGTCTGTGTGTTTCATCAGTAGATAACTGTAGTCTATAGCATAGAGTCTGTGTGCTACATCAGTAGATAACTGTAGTCTATAGCATAGAGTCTGTGTGTTTCATCAGTAGATAACTGTAGTCTATAGCATAGAGTCTGTGTGTTTCATCAGTAGATAACTGTAGTCTATAGCATAGAGTCTGTGTGTTTCATCAGTAGATAACTGTAGTCTATAGCATAGAGTCTGTGTGTTTCATCAGTAGATAACTGTAGTCTATAGCATAGAGTCTGTGTGTTTCATCAGTAGATAACTGTAGTCTATAGCATAGAGTATGTGTGTTTCATCAGTAGATAACTGTAGTCTATAGCATAGAATCTGTGTGTTTCATCAGTAGATAACTGTAGTCTATAGCATAGAGTCTGTGTGTTTCATCAGTAGATAACTGTAGTATATAGCATAGAGTCTGTGTGCTACATCAGTAGATAACTGTAGTCTATAGCATAGAGTCTGTGTGTTTCATCAGTAGATAACTGTAGTCTGTAGCATAGAGTCTTGTGTGTTTCATCAGTAGATAACTGTAGTCTATAGCATAGAGTCTGTGTGCTACATCAGTAGATAACTGTAGTCTATAGCATAGAGTCTGTGTGCTACATCAGTAGATAACTGTAGTCTATAGCATAGAGTCTGTGTGTTTCATCAATAGATAACTGTAGTCTATAGTATAGAGTCTGTGTGTTTCATCAGTAGATAACTGTAGTCTATAGCATAGAGTCTGTGTGTTTCATCAGTAGATAACTGTAGTCTATAGCATAGAGTCTGTGTGTTTCATCAGTAGATAACTGTAGTCTATAGCATAGAGTCTGTGTGTTTCATCAGTAGATAACTGTAGTCTATAGCATAGAGTCTGTGTGTTTCATCAGTAGATAACTGTAGTCTATAGCATAGAGTCTGTGTGTTTCATCAGTAGATAACTGTAGTCTATAGCATAGAGTCTGTGTGTTTCATCAGTAGATAACTGTAGTCTATAGCATAGAGTCTGTGTGCTACATCAGTAGATAACTGTAGTCTATAGCATAGAGTCTGTGTGCTACATCAGTAGATAACTGTAGTCTATAGCATAGAGTCTGTGTGTTTCATCAGTAGATAACTGTAGTCTATAGCATAGAGTCTGTGTGCTACATCAGTAGATAACTGTAGTCTATAGCATAGAGTCTGTGTGTTTCATCAGTAGATTAGTCTCGTCTATAGCATAGAGTCTGTGTGTTTCATCAGTAGATAACTGCAGTCTATAGCATAGAGTCTGTGTGTTTCATCAGTAGATAACTGTAGTCTATAGCATAGAGTCTGTGTGCTACATCAGTAGATAACTGTAGTCTATAGCATAGAGTCTGTGTGTTTCATCAGTAGATAACTGTAGTCTATAGCATAGAGTCTGTGTGCTACATCAGTAGATAACTGTAGTCTATAGCATAGAGTCTGTGCATTTTTTGTTTTTTCTCTGCGTTTAATAAGTTAAAACTGTGAATAAATGTAGTCATTTCTGTGAATAATGAATCTCTTTGTGAGGAATATTTATCACAGTAAAGGAGAAAGTGCATCTCTGTCTCTACCTCCCTTGTCGTGCAGTGACCACATACACGCTCCTCTTTGGGTAGCCATGTCTTTTTAGGTCTGCCGGTTTCTATTGCCAATCGGTGGTCACTCAGCCTGTACTTGGTAAGGATCTGTCTCTGCTTCGTATCTCTGACAGAGTAGAGTTAATCAGCTAATTCATATTCTCTGTTTAGGGTCAGATAGTAATTTAGTCGTCTTTGGGATTTTTTAGTTTTTCCAATGTTATAAAAATGAGTCCTTTGATTGGTTCATGATTTTGTTTATTTTAATTCTCTCTTTTGAAGCAGTGCTGGTTCTCAGCTTGGTTGGTGAGGTCCAACACCAGCTGACTGAGAGGGCTCGTTCCTGGGCTCACCTCTTGGGTGTGAAGTGCTTTAAATTGCAGACTTGAATTTCGACTTGAATTTAGAAATATTTTCATTACTATTGGAAAGCTCCCCAGTTCTGCCCTACATGCATTAGTTGGTGTATTTCTCTGGACTTGTAGGATTTTCCGACAGAAGTCTGCATGTAAGGGCTTCAATTGGATGTTTGTCCCACATTTTAAAAGTCCAGTTTATTGAGTGGCCCCCAAACCTCACTTCCGTAAAGAGCTATTGGTGACCATCTGCTCTGTTTACCAGGCCCTTACATCATATCTGTGACCATCTGCTCTGTTTACCAGGCCCTTACATCATATCTGTGACCATCTGCTCTGTTTACCAGGCCCTTACATCATATCTGTGACCATCTGCTCTGTTTACCAGGCCCTTACATCATATCTGTGACCATCTGCTCTGTTTACCAGGCCCTTACATCATATCTGTGGCCATCTTCTCTGTTTACCAGGCCCTTACATCATATCTGTGGCCATCTGCTCTGTTTACCAGGCCCTTACATCATATCTGTGACCATCTGCTCTGTTTACCAGGCCCTTACATCATATCTGTGGCCATCTGCTCTGTTCACCAGGCCCTTACATCATATCTGTGACCATCTGCTCTGTTTACCAGGCCCTTACATCATATCTGTGACCATCTGCTCTGTTTACCAGGCCCTTACATCATATCTGTGGCCATCTTCTCTGTTTACCAGGCCCTTACATCATATCTGTAACCATCTGCTCTACCAGGCCCTTACATCATATCTGTGACCATCTGCTCTACCAGGCCCTTACATCATATCTGTGGCCATCTGCTCTGTTTACCAGGCCCTTACATCATATCTGTGGCCATCTGCTCTGTTTACCAGGCCCTTACATCATATCTGTGACCATCTGCTCTACCAGGCCCTTACATCATATCTGTGGCCATCTGCTCTGTTTACCAGGCCCTTATATCATATCTGTGACCATCTGCTCTACCAGGCCCTTACATCATATCTGTGACCATCTGTTCTGTTTACCAGGCCCTTACATCATATCTGTGGCCATCTGCTCTGTTTACCAGGCCCTTACATCATATCTGTGGCCATCTTCTCTGTTTACCAGGCCCTTACATCATATCTGTGACCATCTGCTCTGTTTACCAGGCCCTTACATCATATCTGTGACCATCTGTTCTGTTTACCAGGCCCTTACATCATATCTGTGACCATCTGCTCTGTTTACCAGGCCCTTACATCATATCTGTGGCCATCTGCTCTGTTTACCAGGCCCTTACATCATATCTGTGACCATCTGCTCTGTTCACCAGGCCCTTACATCATATCTGTGGCCATCTGCTCTGTTCACCAGGCCCTTACATCATATCTGTGGCCATCTGCTCTGTTCACCAGGCCCTTACATCATATCTGTGACCATCTGCTCTGTTTACCAGGCCCTTACATCATATCTGTGACCATCTGCTCTACCAGGCCCTTACATCATATCTGTGACCATCTGCTCTACCAGGCCCTTACATCATATCTGTGGCCATCTGCTCTGTTCACCAGGCCCTTACATCATATCTGTGACCATCTGCTCTACCAGGCCCTTACATCATATCTGTGGCCATCTGCTCTGTTTACCAGGCCCTTACATCATATCTGTGACCATCTGCTCTGTTTACCAGGCCCTTACATCATATCTGTGACCATCTGCTCTGTTTACCAGGCCCTTACATCATATCTGTGACCATCTGCTCTGCTCTACCAGGCCCTTACATCATATCTGTGACCATCTGCTCTGTTTACCAGGCCCTTACATCATATCTGTGACCATCTGCTCTACCAGGCCCTTACATCATATCTGTGACCATCTGCTCTGTTTACCAGGCCCTTACATCATATCTGTGACCATCTGCTCTGTTTACCAGGCCCTTACATCATATCTGTGGCCATCTGCTCTGCTCTACCAGGCCCTTACATCATATCTGTGGCCATCTGCTCTGCTCTACCAGGCCCTTACATCATATCTGTGACCATCTGCTCTGCTCTACCAGGCCCTTACATCATATCTGTGGCCATCTGCTCTGCTCTACCAGGCCCTTACATCATATCTGTGACCATCTTCTCTGTTTACCAGGCCCTTACATCATATCTGTGACCATCTGCTCTGTTTACCAGGCCCTTACATCATATCTGTGGCCATCTGCTCTGTTTACCAGGCCCTTACATCATATCTGTGGCCATCTGCTCTGCTCTACCAGGCCCTTACATCATATCTGTGACCATCTTCTCTGTTTACCAGGCCCTTACATCATATCTGTGACCATCTGCTCTGTTTACCAGGCCCTTACATCATATCTGTGGCCATCTTCTCTGTTTACCAGGCCCTTACATCATATCTGTGGCCATCTGCTCTGCTCTACCAGGCCCTTACATCATATCTGTGACCATCTGCTCTACCAGGCCCTTACATCATATCTGTGGCCATCTGCTCTACCAGGCCCTTACATCATATCTGTGACCATCTGCTCTACCAGGCCCTTACATCATATCTGTGGCCATCTGCTCTACCAGGCCCTTACATCATATCTGTGACCATCTGCTCTGTTTACCAGGCCCTTACATCATATCTGTGACCATCTGCTCTGTTTACCAGGCCCTTACATCATATCTGTGGCCATCTGCTCTACCAGGCCCTTACATCATATCTGTGACCATCTGCTCTGTTTACCAGGCCCTTACATCATATCTGTGACCATCTGCTCTGTTTACCAGGCCCTTACATAATATCTGTGGCCATCTGCTCTACCAGGCCCTTACATCATATCTGTGGCCATCTGTTCTGTTTACCAGGCCCTTACATCATATCTGTGACCATCTGCTCTGTTTACCAGGCCCTTACATCATATCTGTGACCATCTGCTCTGTTTACCAGGCCCTTACATCATATCTGTGACCATCTGTTCTGTTTACCAGGCCCTTACATCATATCTGTGGCCATCTGCTCTGTTTACCAGGCCCTTACATCATATCTGTGACCATCTGCTCTGTTCACCAGGCCCTTACATCATATCTGTGACCATCTGCTCTACCAGGCCCTTACATCATATCTGTGGCCATCTGCTCTGTTTACCAGGCCCTTACATCATATCTGTGGCCATCTGCTCTGCTCTACCAGGCCCTTACATCATATCTGTGACCATCTTCTCTGTTTACCAGGCCCTTACATCATATCTGTGGCCATCTGCTCTGTTTACCAGGCCCTTACATCATATCTGTGGCCATCTGCTCTGCTCTACCAGGCCCTTACATCATATCTGTGACCATCTGCTCTACCAGGCCCTTACATCATATCTGTGGCCATCTGCTCTACCAGGCCCTTACATCATATCTGTGACCATCTTCTCTGTTTACCAGGCCCTTACATCATATCTGTGACCATCTTCTCTGTTTACCAGGCCCTTACATCATATCTGTGACCATCTGCTCTACCAGGCCCTTACATCATATCTGTGGCCATCTGCTCTACCAGGCCCTTACATCATATCTGTGACCATCTGCTCTGTTTACCAGGCCCTTACATCATATCTGTGACCATCTGCTCTGTTTACCAGGCCCTTACATCATATCTGTGGCCATCTGCTCTACCAGGCCCTTACATCATATCTGTGACCATCTGCTCTGTTTACCAGGCCCTTACATCATATCTGTGACCATCTGCTCTGTTTACCAGGCCCTTACATAATATCTGTGGCCATCTGCTCTACCAGGCCCTTACATCATATCTGTGGCCATCTGTTCTGTTTACCAGGCCCTTACATCATATCTGTGACCATCTGCTCTGTTTACCAGGCCCTTACATCATATCTGTGACCATCTGTTTACCAGGCCCTTACATCATATCTGACCATCTGTTCTGTTTACCAGGCCCTTACATCATATCTGTGGCCATCTGCTCTGTTTACCAGGCCCTTACATCATATCTGTGACCATCTGCTCTGTTCACCAGGCCCTTACATCATATCTGTGACCATCTGCTCTACCATACATCATATCTGTGGCCATCTGCTCTACCAGGCCCTTACATCATATCTGTGACCATCTGCTCTGTTTACCAGGCCCTTACATCATATCTGTGACCATCTGCTCTGTTTACCAGGCCCTTACATCATATCTGTGGCCATCTGCTCTACCAGGCCCTTACATCATATCTGTGACCATCTGCTCTGTTTACCAGGCCCTTACATCATATCTGTGACCATCTGCTCTGTTTACCAGGCCCTTACATAATATCTGTGGCCATCTGCTCTACCAGGCCCTTACATCATATCTGTGGCCATCTGTTCTGTTTACCAGGCCCTTACATCATATCTGTGACCATCTGCTCTGTTTACCAGGCCCTTACATCATATCTGTGACCATCTGCTCTGTTTACCAGGCCCTTACATCATATCTGTGACCATCTGTTCTGTTTACCAGGCCCTTACATCATATCTGTGGCCATCTGCTCTGTTTACCAGGCCCTTACATCATATCTGTGACCATCTGCTCTGTTCACCAGGCCCTTACATCATATCTGTGACCATCTGCTCTACCAGGCCCTTACATCATATCTGTGGCCATCTGCTCTGTTTACCAGGCCCTTACATCATATCTGTGGCCATCTGCTCTGCTCTACCAGGCCCTTACATCATATCTGTGACCATCTTCTCTGTTTACCAGGCCCTTACATCATATCTGTGGCCATCTGCTCTGTTTACCAGGCCCTTACATCATATCTGTGGCCATCTGCTCTGCTCTACCAGGCCCTTACATCATATCTGTGACCATCTGCTCTACCAGGCCCTTACATCATATCTGTGGCCATCTGCTCTACCAGGCCCTTACATCATATCTGTGACCATCTTCTCTGTTTACCAGGCCCTTACATCATATCTGTGACCATCTTCTCTGTTTACCAGGCCCTTACATCATATCTGTGACCATCTGCTCTACCAGGCCCTTACATCATATCTGTGGCCATCTGCTCTACCAGGCCCTTACATCATATCTGTGACCATCTGCTCTGTTTACCAGGCCCTTACATCATATCTGTGACCATCTGCTCTGTTTACCAGGCCCTTACATCATATCTGTGGCCATCTGCTCTACCAGGCCCTTACATCATATCTGTGACCATCTGCTCTGTTTACCAGGCCCTTACATCATATCTGTGACCATCTGCTCTGTTTACCAGGCCCTTACATAATATCTGTGGCCATCTGCTCTACCAGGCCCTTACATCATATCTGTGGCCATCTGTTCTGTTTACCAGGCCCTTACATCATATCTGTGACCATCTGCTCTGTTTACCAGGCCCTTACATCATATCTGTGACCATCTGTTCTGTTTACCAGGCCCTTACATCATATCTGTGGCCATCTGCTCTGTTTACCAGGCCCTTACATCATATCTGTGACCATCTGCTCTGTTCACCAGGCCCTTACATCATATCTGTGACCATCTGCTCTACCAGGCCCTTACATCATATCTGTGACCATCTGCTCTGTTTACCAGGCCCTTACATTTACATTTACATTTAAGTCATTTAGCAGACGCTCTTATCCAGAGCGACTTACTGTGACCATCTGCTCTGTTTACCAGGCCCTTACATCATATCTGTGACCATCTGTTCTGTTTACCAGGCCCTTACATCATATCTGTGACCATCTGCTCTGTTTACCAGGCCCTTACATCATATCTGTGACCATCTGCTCTGTTTACCAGGCCCTTACATCATATCTGTGGCCATCTGCTCTACCAGGCCCTTACATCATATCTGTGACCATCTGCTCTGTTTACCAGGCCATTACATCATATCTGTGACCATCTGCTCTGTTTACCAGGCCCTTACATAATATCTGTGGCCATCTGCTCTACCAGGCCCTTACATCATATCTGTGGCCATCTGTTCTGTTTACCAGGCCCTTACATCATATCTGTGACCATCTGCTCTGTTTACCAGGCCCTTACATCATATCTGTGACCATCTGTTCTGTTTACCAGGCCCTTACATCATATCTGTGGCCATCTGCTCTGTTTACCAGGCCCTTACATCATATCTGTGACCATCTGCTCTGTTCACCAGGCCCTTACATCATATCTGTGACCATCTGCTCTACCAGGCCCTTACATCATATCTGTGACCATCTGCTCTGTTTACCAGGCCCTTACATCATATCTGTGACCATCTGCTCTGTTTACCAGGCCCTTACATCATATCTGTGACCATCTGTTCTGTTTACCAGGCCCTTACATCATATCTGTGACCATCTGCTCTGTTTACCAGGCCCTTACATCATATCTGTGACCATCTGCTCTGTTTACCAGGCCCTTACATCATATCTGTGACCATCTGTTCTGTTTACCAGGCCCTTACATCATATCTGTGACCATCTGCTCTGTTCACCAGGCCCTTACATCATATCTGTGGCCATCTGCTCTGTTTACCAGGCCCTTACATCATATCTGTGACCATCTGCTCTGTTTACCAGGCCCTTACATCATATCTGTGGCCATCTGCTCTACCAGGCCCTTACATCATATCTGGGACCATCTGCTCTGTTTACCAGGCCCTTACATCATATCTGTGACCATCTGCTCTGTTTACCAGGCCCTTACATCATATCTGTGACCATCTGCTCTGTTTACCAGGCCCTTACATCATATCTGTGACCATCTGCTCTGTTTACCAGGCCCTTACATCATATCTGTGGCCATCTGCTCTACCAGGCCCTTACATCATATCTGGGACCATCTGCTCTGTTTACCAGGCCCTTACATCATATCTGTGACCATCTGCTCTGTTTACCAGGCCCTTACATCATATCTGTGACCATCTGCTCTGTTTACCAGGCCCTTACATCATATCTGTGACCATCTGCTCTGTTTACCAGGCCCTTACATCATATCTGTGACCATCTGCTCTGTTTACCAGGCCCTTACATCATATCTGTGGCCATCTGCTCTGTTTACCAGGCCCTTACATCATATCTGTGACCATCTGCTCTGTTTACCAGGCCCTTACATCATATCTGTGACCATCTGCTCTGTTCACCAGGCCCTTACATCATATCTGTGACCATCTGCTCTGTTCACCAGGCCCTTACATCATATCTGTGGCCATCTGCTCTGTTTACCAGGCCTTTACATCATATCTGGGACCATCTGCTCTACCAGGCCCTTACATCATATCTGTGACCATCTGCTCTACCAGGCCCTTACATCATATCTGTGGCCATCTGCTCTACCAGGCCCTTACATCATATCTGTGACCATCTGCTCTACCAGGCCCTTACATCATATCTGTGGCCATCTGCTCTACCAGGCCCTTACATCATATCTGTGGCCATCTGCTCTACCAGGCCCTTACATCATATCTGGGACCATCTGCTCTGTTTACCAGGCCCTTACATCATATCTGTGACCATCTGCTCTACCAGGCCCTTACATCATATCTGTGGCCATCTGCTCTGTTTACCAGGCCCTTACATAATATCTGTGACCATCTGCTCTGTTTACCAGGCCCTTACATCATATCTGTGACCATCTGCTCTGTTTACCAGGCCCTTACATCATATCTGTGGCCATCTGCTCTGTTTACCAGGCCCTTACATCATATCTGTGACCATCTGCTCTACCAGGCCCTTACATCATATCTGTGACCATCTGCTCTACCAAGCCCTTACATCATATCTGTGGCCATCTGCTCTGTTCACCAGGCCCTTACATCATATCTGTGACCATCTGCTCTGTTTACCAGGCCCTTACATCATATCTGTGGCCATCTGCTCTGTTTACCAGGCCCTTACATCATATCTGGGACCATCTGCTCTGTTTACCAGGCCCTTACATCATATCTGTGACCATCTGCTCTGTTTACCAGGCCCTTACATCATATCTGTGACCATCTGCTCTGTTTACCAGGCCCTTACATCATATCTGTGACCATCTGCTCTGCTCTACCAGGCCCTTACATCATATCTGTGACCATCTGCTCTGTTTACCAGGCCCTTACATCATATCTGTGACCATCTGCTCTACCAGGCCCTTACATCATATCTGTGACCATCTGCTCTGTTTACCAGGCCCTTACATCATATCTGTGACCATCTGCTCTACCAGGCCCTTACATCATATCTGTGACCATCTGCTCTACCAGGCCCTTACATCATATCTGTGGCCATCTTCTCTGTTTACCAGGCCCTTACATCATATCTGTGACCATCTGCTCTGTTTACCAGGCCCTTACATCATATCTGTGACCATCTGCTCTGTTTACCAGGCCCTTACATCATATCTGTGACCATCTGCTCTGTTTACCAGGCCCTTACATCATATCTGTGACCATCTGCTCTACCAGGCCCTTACATCATATCTGTGACCATCGGCTCTGTTTACCAGGCCCTTACATCATATCTGTGGCCATCTGCTCTGTTTACCAGGCCCTTACATCATATCTGTGGCCATCTGCTCTGTTTACCAGGCCCTTACATCATATCTGTGACCATCTGCTCTGTTTACCAGGCCCTTACATCATATCTGTGACCATCTGCTCTGTTTACCAGGCCCTTACATCATATCTGTGGCCATCTGCTCTGTTTACCAGGCCCTTACATCATATCTGTGGCCATCTGCTCTGTTTACCAGGCCCTTACATCATATCTGTGGCCATCTGCTCTGTTTACCAGGCCCTTACATCATATCTGTGACCATCTGCTCTACCAGGCCCTTACATCATATCTGTGACCATCTGCTCTGTTTACCAGGCCCTTACATCATATCTGTGGCCATCTGCTCTACCAGGCCCTTATATCATATCTGTGACCATCTGCTCTACCAGGCCCTTACATCATATCTGTGACCATCTGTTCTGTTTACCAGGCCCTTACATCATATCTGTGACCATCTGCTCTGTTCACCAGGCCCTTACATCATATCTGTGGCCATCTGCTCTGTTTACCAGGCCCTTACATCATATCTGTGACCATCTTCTCTGTTTACCAGGCCCTTACATCATATCTGTGACCATCTGTTCTGTTTACCAGGCCCTTACATCATATCTGTGGCCATCTGCTCTGTTTACCAGGCCCTTACATCATATCTGTGACCATCGGCTCTGTTTACCAGGCCCTTACATCATATCTGTGGCCATCTGCTCTGTTCACCAGGCCCTTACATCATATCTGTGACCATCTTCTCTGTTTACCAGGCCCTTACATCATATCTGTGACCATCTGCTCTGTTTACCAGGCCCTTACATCATATCTGTGGCCATCTGCTCTGTTTACCAGGCCCTTACATCATATCTGTGGCCATCTGCTCTGTTTACCAGGCCCTTACATCATATCTGTGACCATCTTGAGTGTAGTCTGGCCCAGGAGTGGGAGGGTGAACGGAAAGGCTCTGGAGCAACGAACCGCCCTTGCTGTCTCTGCCTGGCCGGTTCCCCTCTTTCCACTGGGATTCTCTGCCTCTAACCCTGTTACGGGGCTGAGTCACTGGCTTGCTGGGGCTCTCTCGTGCCGTCCCTGGGGGGGTGCGTCACCTGGGTGGGTTGATTCACTGTTGTGGTCGGCCTGTCTGGGTTGCCCCCCTTGGGTTGTACCGTGGCGGAGATCTTTGTGGGCTATACTCGGCCTTGTCTCAGGATGGTAGTTGGTGGTTGAAGATATCCCTCTAGTGGTGTGGGGGATGTGCTTTGGCAAAGTGGGTGGGGTTATATCCTTCCTGTTTGGCCCTGTCCGGGGTGTCCTCGGATGGGGCCACAGTGTCTCCTGACCCCTCCTGTCTCAGCCTCCAGTATTTATGCTGCAGTAGTTTATGTGTCGGGGGGCTAGGGTCAGTTTGTTATATCTGGAGTACTTCTCCTGTCCTATTCGGTGTCCTGTGTGAATCTAAGTGTGCGTTCTCTAATTCTCTCCTTCTCTCTTTCTTTCTCTCTCTCGGAGGACCTGAGCCCTAGGACCATGTCCCAGGACTACCTGACATGAGGACTCCTTGCTGTCCCCAGTCCACCTGGCCATGCTCCTGCTCCAGTTTCAACTGACCTGAGCCCTAGGACCGTGCCCCAGGACTACCTGACATGAAGGCTCCTTGCTGTCCCCAGTCCACCTGACTGTGCTGCTGCTCCAGTTTCAACTGTTCTGCCTTATTATTATTCGACCATGCTGGTCATTTATGAACATTTGAACATCTTGGTCATGTTCTGTTATAATCTCTACCCGGCACAGCCAGAAGAGGACTGGCCACCCCACATAGCCCGGTTCCTCTCTAGGTTTCTTCCTAGGTTTTGGCCTTTCTAGGGAGTTTTTCCTAGCCACCGTGCATTTACACCTGCATTGTTTGCTGTTTGGGGTTTTAGGCTGGGTTTCTGTACAGCACTTTGAGATATCAGCTGATGTACGAAGGGCTATATAAATAAATTTGATTTGATTTGATTTGATCTTCTCTGTTTACCAGGCCCTTACATCATATCTGTGACCATCTGCTCTGTTTACCAGGCCCTTACATCATATCTGTGGCCATCTGCTCTGTTTACCAGGCCCTTACATCATATCTGTGACCATCTGCTCTGTTTACCAGGCCCTTACATCATATCTGTGACCATCTGCTCTACCAGGCCCTTACATCATATCTGTGGCCATCTGCTCTACCAGGCCCTTACATCATATCTGTGGCCATCTGCTCTGTTCACCAGGCCCTTACATCATATCTGTGGCCATCTTCTCTGTTTACCAGGCCCTTACATCATATCTGGGACCATCT
The DNA here is from genome assembly GCF_023373465.1 of Oncorhynchus keta. NCBI lineage: Eukaryota > Metazoa > Chordata > Actinopteri > Salmoniformes > Salmonidae > Oncorhynchus > Oncorhynchus keta. Next base: position 300,561 of record NC_068429.1, on the reverse strand, counting down.
GCTCTACCAGGCCCTTACATCATATCTGTGGCCATCTTCTCTGTTTACCAGGCCCTTACATCATATCTGGGACCATCTGCTCTACCAGGCCCTTACATCATATCTGTGGCCATCTGCTCTGTTTACCAGGCCCTTACATCATATCTGTGACCATCTGCTCTGTTTACCAGGCCCTTACATCATATCTGTGACCATCTGCTCTGTTTACCAGGCCCTTACATCATATCTGTGACCATCTGCTCTACCAGGCCCTTACATCATATCTGTGACCATCTGCTCTACCTGTGGCCATCTTCTCTGTTTACCAGGCCCTTACATCATATCTGTGGCCATCTTCTCTGTTTACCAGGCCCTTACATCATATCTGTGGCCATCTTCTCTGTTTACCAGGCCCTTACATCATATCTGTGGCCATCTGCTCTGTTTACCAGGCCCTTACATCATATCTGTGACCATCTGCTCTACCAGGCCCTTACATCATATCTGTGACCATCTGCTCTGTTTACCAGGCCCTTACATCATATCTGTGACCATCTGCTCTACCAGGCCCTTACATCATATCTGTGACCATCTGCTCTGTTTACCAGGCCCTTACATCATATCTGTGGCCATCTTCTCTGTTTACCAGGCCCTTACATCATATCTGTGGCCATCTGCTCTGTTTACCAGGCCCTTACATCATATCTGTGACCATCTGCTCTGTTTACCAGGCCCTTACATCATATCTGTGACCATCTTCTCTGTTTACCAGGCCCTTACATCATATCTGTGACCATCTGCTCTGTTTACCAGGCCCTTACATCATATCTGTGGCCATCTTCTCTGTTTACCAGGCCCTTACATCATATCTGTGGCCATCTGCTCTGTTTACCAGGCCCTTACATCATATCTGTGACCATCTGCTCTGTTTACCAGGCCCTTACATCATATCTGTGGCCATCTGCTCTGTTTACCAGGCCCTTACATCATATCTGTGACCATCTGCTCTGTTTACCAGGCCCTTACATCATATCTGTGGCCATCTGCTCTGTTTACCAGGCCCTTACATCATATCTGTGACCATCTGCTCTGTTTACCAGGCCCTTACATCATATCTGTGGCCATCTGCTCTGTTTACCAGGCCCTTACATCATATCTGTGGCCATCTGCTCTGTTTACCAGGCCCTTACATCATATCTGTGGCCATCTGCTCTGTTTACCAGGCCCTTACATCATATCTGTGACCATCTGCTCTGTTTACCAGGCCCTTATATCATATCTGTGACCATCTGCTCTGTTCACCAGGCCCTTACATCATATCTGTGGCCATCTGCTCTACCAGGCCCTTACATCATATCTGTGGCCATCTGCTCTACCAGGCCCTTACATCATATCTGTGGCCATCTGCTCTGTTTACCAGGCCCTTACATCATATCTGTGGCCATCTTCTCTGTTTACCAGGCCCTTACATCATATCTGTGGCCATCTTCTCTGTTTACCAGGCCCTTACATCATATCTGTGGCCATCTGCTCTGTTTACCAGGCCCTTACATCATATCTGTGACCATCTGCTCTACCAGGCCCTTACATCATATCTGTGACCATCTGCTCTGTTTTCATCGTATTATTGATTTATTTTCATGTTTGTATTTAACCTTTATTTAACTCGGCAAGCCAGTTAAGAACAAATGTTTATTTACAATGACGGTGTCACGACTCCGACCGAAGGTGGCTCCCCTTCCCGTTCGGGTGGCGCTCGGCGGTCGTCGTCACCGGCCTGCTAGCTGCCACTGACTCTTTCCTCCCCCTCCTTGTGCGTTTATTGGTTACACCTGTTATGAGTTTGTGGTAATTAGTTGGGCTTTAATACTGAGGCCTGTTTCTTTGTGCGGGATTCATTCGTGTAACATTTGTGTGTGTTGGAGACTAACGTGTTTGTTTCTGTTCGTGGACTGTTTTCGTACCCGCGTTTGGGGCTTTTGTTTTGAGCACCCAGTGTTTTGTGGGGTGGCCGTTGTTCACCGGGTGTTCATTCAAAGAGCACTATATTGAACTCTCTGTTTCCTGCGCCTGACTTCACACCACGGCACTCAGATCGTTACAGACGGCCTTGGACTGCTCTGTTTACCAGGCTCTTACATCATATCTGTGACCATCTGCTCTGTTTACCAGGCTCTTACATCGTATATTATTATAATATTATTATATTATATTATTGTCACGCCTTGACCTTAGATATCTCTGTTTTTCTACATATTTTGAATAGGTCAGGGTGTGACTAGGGTGGTTACTCTAGTTTTTGTATGTCTAGAGGTTTTTGTATGTCTATGTTGGCCTGATATGGTTCCCGTTCAGAGACAGCTGTTTATTGTTGTCTCTGATTGGGGATCATATTTAGGCAGCCATTTCCCTCATTTGTGTTGTGGGATCTTGTCTATGTGTAGTTGCCTTAGTGCACATCTGTAGCTTCATGTTTCGTTTGGTTGTTTGTTGTTATGTTAGGTTTCAGTTTATTAAAATTATGTGGAACTCTACTCATGCTGCGCCTTGGTCTCATCATTATGACGAACGTGACAATTATTATATTATATTATTACTATATTATTATTTTATTGTATTATTATATTATATTGGTGTTATTTTTTTATATTATATTATTATTAGATTATTATTAAATTTATTAGAATATTATGATTATATTATTATATTATTATTATATTATTTATTATTATATTATTACTATATTATTATTCGATTTATTAGATTATTATTAGATTATTATTATTATATTTATTAGATAGGATTAGGATAGGATAAAGTAATCCTTCTCACCCCCTTAAAAGATTTAGATGCACTATTGTAAAGTGACTGTTCTACTGGATGTCATAAGGTGAATGCACCAATTTGTAAGTCGCTCTGGATAAGAGCGTCTGCTAAATGACTTAAATGTAAATGTAAATGTAGATTAATATTATATTACTATTATATTATTATTAGATTTATTAGATTATTATTATATTTATTAGATTAATATTATATTACTATTATATTATTATTAGATTTATTAGATTATTATTATATTACTATTATAGTATTATTATATTTATTAGATTATTATTATATTATTATTATATGTATTATATTATTATATTATTATTATTATATTACTATTATATTATTATTATTATATTATTATTATTATATTATTATTATATTACTATATTGTATTGTTATTATATATTATATTATTATATATTATATTATTATTATATTACTATTATTTGTATTGTTATTATATATTATATTATTATTATTATATTTATTAGATTAGTATTATTATATTTATTAGATTAATATTATATTACTATTATATTATTATTATATGTATTATATTATTATTATAGTATTATTATATGTATTATATTATTATTATTATATTATTATTATATTACTATATTGTATTGTTATTATATATTATATTATTATTATAGTATTATTATATTATTATTATTATATTATTATTATTATATTATTATTATTATATTATTATTATATTACTATATTGTATTGTTATTATATATTATATTATTATTATTATATTATTATTATATTATTATTATATTATTATTATATTTATTATATTATTTGTATTGTTGACAAGCAATTGGTCCTGGGCAGTGTCAGTGTACTTCAGACTGGCCTGCTTCTCCTCGCCTCTTCCCTCTTCCCTCTTCCCTCGATGTGGTGCTGAAGTGACTGGTCTCTGTATAACCGTCGCAAGACCCACTGGTTGATAGTTATTTATAAAACCCTCTTAGGCCTCACTCCCCCCTATCTGAGATGTCTACTGCAGCCCTCATCCTCCACATACAACACCCATTCTGCCAGTCACATTCTGTTAAAGGTCCCCAAAGCACACACATCTCTGGGTCGCTCCTCTTTTCAGTTCACTGCAGCTACCGATTGGAACAAGCTGCAACAAACATTCAAACTGGACAGTTATATCTCAATCTCTTCATTCAAAAACACAATCATGGACACTCTTACTGACAGTTGTGGCTGCTTTGTGTGATGTATTGTTGTCTCTACCTTCTTGCCCTTTGTGCTGTTATCTGTGCCCAATAATGTTTGTACCATGTTTTGTGCTGCTACCATGTTGTTGTCATGTTGTGTTACTACCATGTTGTGTTGCTACCATGTTGTTGTCATGTTGTGTTACTACCATGTTGTGCTGCTACCATGTTGTTGTCATGTTGTGTTACTACCATGTTGTGCTGCTACCATATTGTTGTCATGTTGTGTTTCTACCATGTTGTGTTTCTACCATGTTGTGTTGCTACCATGTTGTGTTGCTACCATGTTGTTGTCATGTTGTGTTGCTACCATGTTGTTGTCATGTTGTGTTACTACCATGTTGTGCTGCTACCATGTTGTTGTCATGTTGTGTTACTACCATGTTGTGCTGCTACCATGTTGTTGTCATGTTGTGTTTCTACCATGTTGTGTTTCTACCATGTTGTGTTGCTACCATGTTGTGTTGCTACCATGTTGTTGTCATGTTGTGTTGCTACCATGTTGTTGTCATGTTGTGTTGCTACCATGTTGTTGTCATGTTGTGTTGCTACCATGTTGTTGTCATGTTGTGTTTCTACCGTGTTGTGCTGCTACCATGTTGTTGTCATGTTGTGCTGCTACCATGTTGTGTTGCTACCATGTTGTTGTCATGTTGTGTTTCTACCATGTTGTGTTGCTACCATGTTGTTGTCATGTTGTGTTGCTACCATGTTGTTGTCATGTTGTGTTTCTACCATGTTGTGTTGCTACCATGTTGTGTTGCTACCATGTTGTGTTGCTACCATGTTGTTGTCATGTTGTGTTTCTACCATGTTGTGTTGCTACCATGTTGTGTTGCTACCATGTTGTGTTGCTACCATGTTGTTGTCATGTTGTGTTACTACCATGTTGTGCTGCTACCATGTTGTTGTCATGTTGTGTTTCTACCATGTTGTGTTTCTACCATGTTGTGTTGCTACCATGTTGTGTTGCTACCATGTTGTTGTCATGTTGTGATGCTACCATGTTGTTGTCATGTTGTGTTGCTACCATGTTGTTGTCATGTTGTGTTACTACCATGTTGTTGTCATGTTGTGTTACTACCATGTTGTTGTCATGTTGTGTTACTACCATGTTGTTGTCATGTTGTGTTACTACCATGTTGTTGTCATGTTGTGTTGCTACCATGTTGTTGTCATGTTGTGTTGCTACCATGTTGTTGTCATGTTGTGTTACTACCATGTTGTTGTCATGTTGTGTTACTACCATGTTGTTGTCATGTTGTGTTACTACCATGTTGTTGTCATGTTGTGTTGCTACCATGTTGTTGTCATGTTGTGTTACTACCATGTTGTTGTCATGTTGTGTTGCTACCATGTTGTTGTCATGTTGTGTTACTACCATGCTGTGTTGTCATGTGTTGTTGCATTGCTATGTTGTTGTCTTAGGTCTCTCTTCATGTAGTGTTGTCTCTCTGTATGCAGTGTTGTGTTGTCTCTCTGTATGCAGTGTTGTGTTGTCTCTCTGTATGCAGTGTTGTGTTGTCTCTCTGTATGCAGTGTTGTGTTGTCTCTCTTTATGTAGTGTTGTGTCGTCTCTCTTGTCGTGATGTGTGTGTCGTCTCTCTTGTCGTGATGTGTGTGTCGTCTCTCTTGTCGTGATGTGTGTGTCGTCTCTCTTGTCGTGATGTGTGTGTTGTCCTATATTTATATTGTATTTATTTTTAATCCCAGGCCCCCGTCCCCTCAGGAGGCCTTTTGTCTTTTGGTAGGCCGTCATTGTAAATAAGAATTTGTTATTCAAATCAAGTCAAATCAAATTTATTTATATAGCCCTTCGTACGTCAGCTGATATCTCAAAAACCCCAAACAGCAAGCAATGCAGGTGTAGAAGCACAGTGGCTAGGAAAAACTCCCTAGAAAGGCCAAAACCTAGGAAGAAACCCAGAGAGGAACCAGGCTCTGAGGGGACAGTCGTGTAGAAGTTATTTTCTGACTTGCCTAGTTAAATAAAGGTAAAATAAATAAGAATACATTTGATAAATGTTGATGAAATATTTGGTTAATTTGCTCTTTCAATTTACTCTCATTTAAGAGATGCAGATTTTTTTTTTTTTTTTTTGGGGGGGGGGGGTCAAAATGGTTACCGAAATAAAAACAGAGAGACCATGACATTTCAGTAAGAGGTTAAAGGAGTATGCATCTTTATTTTTAGCTCTACTGCCAGTTCAGTATGCAATTAGGTTACGTCTGCATGAGTACCGCCACACCGCCGCCGTGCTCCGCCGCCCAGACGCCTTTCCAGCCCGGAACCCAGGATTCGGATGCCTCCAATCACATCTGATCTGATCATGCTTTGCTTCACAATGTTTCCCTCTTAACAACGAAACATAAAACACAAACTGTTACAGAATCTCCAAAGGGGATTCGTGCATCTTACGAAGGATTTCCTTTCAAACTGTAAAACAGATGGGAAATCGGTTTCGTATGAACTGAGTGACTTTCTTCAATATGTTACGGTACTATAACATACACATGGGTTTAGTACTGTAGATACTGTATGTGGTAGTGGTGAAGTAGGGGCCTGAGGCCACACGGTGTGTTGTGAAATCTGTTGATAGGTGTTGTAATGTTTTTTTTTTTTTTAAATGGTATAAATTGCATTAATTTTGCTCGATCCTTGGAAGAGTAGCTGCAGCAAAACAGCAGCTACTAATACATAATAAATACAACAACAAAAATAGAAAATACTACAAGTGGTTAAATTGAATAGACTGATGATACTGATCCCTTTCCCACCTTGCCTCTTTCTGTGCAGATCTAATCTCTCACCACTCTGCTCTAGGTTCTCAGTGGACAAAATCACTGACATTCTGTTTGATACTGTAACTCTTCTGAGATAAAGCCAAGGCTTTATTTAAGTCAGACAATCCGACAACAGTGCAAGCTTCACTTACTACTTCATTATCACAATTTATTAGCTGTTATATGAACAGCAACGTAATATTACCTACCGGAATGTTCCATGTACAATACTTCCGTGTGATCAATGCGTATATTGCATGTTCTAAATCAACATGTTGGAGTGTATGGTAATTTAAGCATGTAGAAATAGTTAACCCAACATGGATTTGTGCCGTCTGAAATTGATCACAGTAGCTTTGGCTCTATTTAACCTACTTAGCTAGGCCTGTGTGTTAAGCCCCAGAGGATTTAGCATTTCCAACTGTCAAAATGAATTACCCATCACAAATGCTACTTAAATCTTGAGCGTTTTATAGGAAGTGACTCATGTACGCAACACATCAACTAAAACGTCCGCTGTTTCATTTTGGCTTAACTGGTTTTTACAAGATGACAAAACGTTGTTGAGTTACGTCACCATGACTACTGTTGTTCTGTTGTCCTCCCTGGTCTGTTGTTTTCCACAATGAGTGTGTGTGTGTGTGTGTGTGTGTGTGTGTGTGTGTGTGTGTGTGTGTGTGTGTGTGTGTGTGTGTGTGTGTGTGTGTGTGTGTGTGTGTGTGTGTGTGTGTGTGTGTGTGTGTGTGTGTGTGTGTGTGTGTGTGTGTGTGTGTGTGTGCGTCTTGTCTATGATTTACAATCAAGGGATGAGACACGGACCAAAAGCTTCAACACATCATAATTATAATAATAATAATAATATATGCCATTTAGCAGTAACAGTAAAACATAGAAACACCATAGAAACACCATAGTAAGACCATAGTAACACCATAATAACACCATAGTAACACCATAGTAACACCATAGTAACACCATAGTAACACCATAGTAACACCATAGTAACACCATAGTAACACCATAGTAACACCATAATAACATCATAGTAACACCATAGTAACACCATAGTAACATCATAATAACACCATAGTAACACCATAGTAACATCATAGTAACACCATAGTAACACCATAGTAACATCATAGTAACACCATAGTAACACCATAGTAACACCATAGTAACACCATAGTAACACCATAGTAACATCATAGTAACACCATAGTAACACCATAGTAACACCATAGTAACATCATAGTAACACCATAGTAACACCATAGTAACACCATAGTAACATCATAGTAACACCATAGTAACATCATAGTAACACCATAGTAACACCATAGTAACATCATAGTAACACCATAGTAACATCATAGTAACACCATAGTAACACCATAGTAACATCATAGTAACACCATAGTAACATCATAGTAACATCATAATAACATCATAGTAACACCATAGTAACACCGTAGTTACAGCATAGTATCATCATAATAACACCATAGTAACACAATAGTAACACCATAGTAACATCATAGAAACATCAAATAAACACCATAGTAACAACATAGTAACAACATAGTAACACCATAGTAACACCATGGTAACATCATAATAACACCATAGTAACACCATAGTAACACCATAGTAACACCATAGTAACATCATAATAACACCATAGTAACACCATAGTAACACCATAGTAACACCATAGTAACACCATAGTAACGCAATAGTAACACCATAGAAACACATTAATAACACCATAGTAACACCATAGTAACACCATAATAACGTCATTTTAACACCATAGTAACACCATAGTAACATCATAGTAACACCATAGTAACACCATAGTAACGTCATAGTAACACCATAGCAACAGCATAGTAACACAATAGTAACACCATAGTTTTTACATTTACATTTAAGTCATTTAGCAGACGCTCTTATCCAGAGCGACTTACAAATTGGTGCATTCACCTTATGACATCCAGTAGAACAGTCACTTTACAATAGTGCATCTAAATCTTAAAGGGGGGTGAGAAGGATTACTTATCCTATCCTAGGTATTCCTTAAAGAGGTGGGGTTTCAGGTGTCTCCGGAAGGTGGTGATTGACTCCGTAACTCCGATAGTAACATCATAATAAAATCACCGTAACACAATAGTAACACCATAGTAACAGCATAGTAACATCATAATAACACCATAGTAACACCATAGTTACAGCATAGTATCATCATAATAACACCCTAGTAACACAATAGTAACACCACAGTAACATCATAATAACACCATAGTAACACCACAGTAACACCATAGTAACACCATTGTAAAATAATATTACACCATAGTAACAGCATAGTAACATCATACATAATAACACCATAGTAACACAATGGTAACACCATAGTAACACCATAGTAACACCATAATATCACCATAGTAACATCATAATAACACCATAGTAACACCACAGTAACACCATAGTAACACCATAGTAACAGCATAATAACACCATAGTAACACCATAGTAACATCATAATAACACCATAGTAAGAAAATAGTAACACCATAGTAACACCATAGTTACAGCATAGTATCATCATAATAACACCATAGTAACACCATAATAACATCATAGTAACACAATAGTAACACCATAGTAACATCATAGAAACATCAAAGAAATAATAACACCATAATAACACCATAGTAACACAATAGTAACACCATAGTAACAGCATAGTAACATCATAATAACACCATAGTAACACCATAGTAACATCATGGTAACACCATAGTAACACCATAGTAACAGCATAGTAACATCATAATAACACCATAGTAACACCATAGTAACACCATAGTAACATCATAGTACACCATAGTAACAACATAGTAACATCATAATAACACGATAGTAACACAATAGTAACACCATAGTAACACCATAGTAACATCATAATAACACCATAGTAACACCACAGTAAAACCATAGTAACACCATAGTAACAGCATAGTAACATCATAATAACATCATAGTAACATCATAATAACACCATAGTAAGAAAATAGTAACACCATAGTAACACCATAGTTACAGCATAGTATCATCATAATAACACCATAGTAACACCATAATAACATCATAGTAACACAATAGTAACACCATAGTAACATCATAGAAACATCATAGAAACACCATAATAACAACATAGTAACACAATAGTAACACCATAGTAAACACCATAGTAACACCATGGTAACATCATAATAGCACCATAGTAACACCATAGTAACACCATAGTAACATCATAATAACACCATAGTAACAAAATAGTAACACCATAGTAACACCATAGTTACAGCATAGTATCATCATAATAACATCATAGTAACACAATAGTAACACCATAGTAACATCATAGAAACATCAAAGAAACACCATAATAACAACATAGTAACACAATAGTAACACCATAGTAAACACCATAGTAACACCATGGTAACATCATAATACCGCCATAGTAACACCATAGTAACACCATAGAAACATCATAATAACACCATAGTAACACCATAGTAACACCATAGTAACACCATAGTAACACCATAGTAACACCATAGTAACACCATAGTAACACCATAGTAACATCATAATAACATCATAGTAACACCATAGTAACAGCATAGTAACATCATAATAACACCATAGTAACACCATAGTAACACCATAGTAACACAATAGTAACACCATAGTAACACCATAGTAACATCATAATAACACCATAGTAACACCATAGTAACACCATAGTAACACCATAGTAACAGCATAGTAACATCATAATAACACCATAGTAACACCATAGTAACACCATAGTAACACCATAGTAACACCATAGTAACAAAATAGTAACACCATAGTAACACCATAGTTACAGCATAGTATCATCATAATAACACCATAGTAACACCATAATAACATCATAGTAACACAATAGTAACACCATAGTAACACCATAGTAACATCATAGTAACACCATAGTAACACCATAGTAACATCATAGTAACACCATAGTAACATCATAGTAACACCATAGTAACACCATAGTAACACCATAGTAACATCATAGTAACACCATAGTAACACCATAGTAACACCATAGTAACATCATAGTAACATCATAATAACACCATAGTAACACCATAGTAACACAATAGTAACACCATAGTAACACCATAGTAACACCATAGTAACATCATAATAACACCATAGTTATAGTTAGGTGCTTCTACACCTGCATTGCTTGCTGTTTGGGGTTTTAGGCTGGGTTTCTGTACAGCACTTTGAGATATCAGCTGATGTACGAAGGGCTATATAAATACATTTGATTTGATTTGATTTTCATTTGATAGTAACATCATAATAACACCATAGTAACACCATAGTATTAGCAAGGGTTAAAAATGAATAATGTGTCTACCAACTAACTAAGCGTTGAAACAATGTTTGTCAGCTGTCGGGAATGTTTTTATTCTTCATTCTGTATCTACTGCGACATCCACAGCCTTTTTTATTATCAATTGTTGCCTAGGGGACAGTTGATGGAAGTGAGTGATGTCATAAAGCCAGACTGGGCTCCTCATTGGTGCTCGGCTGTAAATAAAGCCATGTTGAGCAACATGTGTACTGGAATGCGTCCCGATTGGCACCCCTTTTCCCTATACAGTGCACTACTTTTGACCAGAGCGCTATGGATACACTATACACTACAAAGGGATTGGGATCCCATTTGGGATGCAGTAGCAGTGTTCCTGAGGGCATCACAGAGACGATCTGGTTCTCATTGTACCTGTCTAATGAGAAGGATTATTGGTTTCGTAGAGGAGCCTCTTTAAAACGTCTTGTTATTTCGTGTCTGGAGTGGCCATACACTGTTAAATCAAGCTGGATGCCCTGGTTCACTTTCTAACAGAAACTTTCAAAGCAAGTAGGCTCCATATTTATCTTTCTGAACGCAGTGACTGCAGCAGTGTATGGTAATGTGATTATAGCAGTTTAGGTACAAGAACATTTTTAAAGACCTCTACGGCACACAATTTTTAAGTTATCCCCCCCCCTCCCCCTCCCCCTTGGGTACATAGGGCGTCCACCATTGCTCTTGAATACAAGAACGTTTTTAAAGACCTCTACGGTCTCGTGGTAAAGAACGCAGGGGAATTGTGGGACTTTTCCCCCCAGTGCTTGGAACACATTGTGTTTGAAGACACTGACATCACCTCTGTGACCGATTGCATTACATCACCTTATTAGACAATTGTGTGTTTGAGGTTGTTTTCCTATCGTGACGCTACACTGCTACAGTGAAACGATGGTTTTAAAACAAACCCAGATAGAAAACTGTTCTATATCTGTGCATAAAAAAAAATATATAAACATTGTCGGTTGACTTACGTTTTTTTGCAGAAGGATCCTTACTTAATTCATATCAATATTACATTTGTGTAGGAACTTCCAGGTCGTGTTTCTCGTTAGAATTCATTTAAGTCACCTTGAAACATAAATAGAGAGTCATTGGCCCGAAGCAACAACAGGCAAATCTGCATCAAACACCTGATGGCAGACTGCATCTGACATCATTCACATCATTCACATTTTAATGAAGAGTGCAGACTACTCACAACCAGTCCCTTGTATTTCAACATAGAGGAACAGTTTGGACTTAGGAATGTCGTGCTGATTCAATACACCACTTAATGGAGGCTGGTGGGGAGAGATATAGGAGGACGAGCTAATTGGCATGGCTGGAATGGAATCAATGTAACACGACATCCTCCATTTTGTTTTCATGTACCTTTTCTGCTCTTATGCGCAGTAGAATTTCTACTTACTCATCATCATCATCTGCACATCTATCCCTCCAGTGTTAATTGTTATATTGTAATTACTTCGCCACTATGGCCTATTTATTGCCTTACCTCCTCACTCCATTTGCACACACCATATTTTTCTATTGTGTTATTGACTGTAAGTTTGTTTATTTCATGTGTAACTCTGTTGTTGTTTGTGACACACCGTTTTGCTTTATCTTGGCCAGGTCGCAGTTGTAAATGAGAACTTGTTCTCAACTGGCCTACCTGGTTAAATAAAGTTGTTCTCAACTGGCTTACCTGGTTATTAAATAAAGGTGAAATAAATAAAATAGTAAAAAACACCTCTTGGAACAACACCACAAACAATATCCCTATATAGGACCCATAGAGTTAGTAATAAACAATATCCCTATATAGGACCCATAGAGTTAGTAATAAACAATATCCCTATATAGGACCCATAGAGTTAGTAATAAACAATATCCCTATATAGGACCCATAGAGTTAGTAATAAACAATATCCCTATATAGGACCCATAGAGTTAGTAATAAACAATATCCCTATATAGGACCCATAGAGTTAGTAATAAACAATATCCCTATATAGGACCCATAGAGTTAGTAATAAACAATATCCCTATATAGGACCCATAGAGTTAGTAATAAACAATATCCCTATATAGGACCCATAGAGTTAGTAATAAACAATATCCCTATATAGGACCCATAGAGTTAGTAATAAACAATATCCCTATATAGGACCCATAGAGTTAGTAATAAACAATATCCCTATATAGGACCCATAGAGTTAGTAATAAACAATATCCCTATATAGGACCCATAGAGTTAGTAATAAACAATATCCCTATATAGGACCCATAGAGTTAGTAATAAACAATATCCCTATATAGGACCCATAGAGTTAGTAATAAACAATATCCCTATATAGGACCCATAGAGTTAGTAATAAACAATATCCCTATATAGGACCCATAGAGTTAGTAATAAACAATATCCCTATATAGGACCCATAGAGTTAGTAATAAACAATATCCCTATATAGGACCCATAGAGTTAGTAATAAATAATATCCCTATATAGGACCTATAGAGTTAGTAATAAACAATATCCCTATATAGGACCCATAGAGTTAGTAATAAACAATATCCCTATATAGGACCCATAGAGTTAGTAATAAACAATATCCCTATATAGGACCCATAGAGTTAGTAATAAACAATATCCCTATATAGGACCCATAGAGTTAGTAATAAATAATATCCCTATATAGGACCTATAGAGTTAGTAATAAACAATATCCCTATATAGGACCCATAGAGTTAGTAATAAACAATATCCCTATATAGGACCCATAGAGTTAGTAATAAATAATATCCCTATATAGGACCTATAGAGTTAGTAATAAACAATATCCCTATATAGGACCCATAGAGTTAGTAATAAACAATATCCCTATATAGGACCCATAGAGTTAGTAATAAACAATATCCCTATATAGGAACCATAGAGTTAGTAATAAACAATATCCCTATATAGGAACCATAGAGTTAGTAATAAACAATATCCCTATATAGGACCCATAGAGTTAGTAATAAACAATATCCCTATATAGGACCCATAGAGTTAGTAATAAACAATATCCCTATATAGGACCCATAGAGTTAGTAATAAACAATATCCCTATATAGGACCCATAGAGTTAGTAATAAACAATATCCCTATATAGGACCCATAGAGTTAGTAATAAACAATATCCCTATATAGGACCCATAGAGTTAGTAATAAACAATATCCCTATATAGGACCCATAGAGTTAGTAATAAACAATATCCCTATATAGGACCCATAGAATTAGTAATAAACAATATCCCTATATAGGACCCATAGAGTTAGTAATAAACAATATCCCTATATAGGACCCATAGAGTTAGTTATAAACAATATCCCTATATAGGACCCATAGAGTTAGTAATAAATAATATCGCTATATTTATTTTAATTTTATTTTAATTTCACCTTTACGGTGAAATGGGTGGGTGCTGCTATGGTGACCAGTGAGCTGAGATAAGGCGGGTCTTTACCTAGCAATGATTTATAGATGACCTGGAGCCAGTGGGTTTGGCGACTGATATGAAGCGAGGGCCAGACAATGAGAGTGTACAGGTCGCAGTGGTGGGTAGTATATGGGGCTTTGGTGACAAAATAATGGCACTGTGATAGACTGCATTCAATTTGCTGAGTAGAGTGTTGGAGGCTATTTTGTAAATTACATCGCCGAAGTCAAGGATCGGCAGGATGGTCAGTTTTACAAGGGTATGTTTGGCAGCATGAGTGAAGGAGGCTTTGTTAGTCACCACCCCATGCCACAGGTGTAATCACCACTCCATGCCACAGGTGTAATCACCACTCCATGCCACAGGTGTAAGTGTAATCACCACCCCATGCCACAGGTGTAATCACCACTCCATGCCACTGTACAGCAGGTGTAATCATCACTCCATTCCACTGTACAGCAGGTGTAATCATCACTCCATTCCACAGGTGTAATCACCACTCATTTAACATTTACATTTAAGTCATTTAGCAGACGCTCTTATCCAGAGCGACTTACAAATTGGTGCATTCACCTTATGACATCCAGTGGAACAGCCACTTTACAATAGTGCATCTAAATCTTTTAGGGGGGTGAGAAGGATTACTTATCCTATCCTAGGTATTCCTTAAAGAGGTGGGGTTTCAGGTGTCTCCGGAAGGTGGTGATTGACTCCGCTGTCCTGGCGTCGTGAGGGAGTTTGTTCCACCATTGGGGGGCCAGAGCAGCGAACAGTTTTGACTGGGCTGAGCGGGAACTGTACTTCCTCAGTGGTAGGGAGGCGAGCAGGCCAGAGGTGGATGAACGCAGTGCCCTTGTTTGGGTGTAGGGCCTGATCAGAGCCTGGAGGTACTGAGGTGCCGTTCCCCTCACAGCTCCGTAGGCAAGCACCATGGTCTTGTAGCGGATGCGAGCTTCAACTGGAAGCCAGTGGAGAGAGCGGAGGAGCGGGGTGACGTGAGAGAACTTGGGAAGGTTGAACACCAGACGGGCTGCGGCGTTCTGGATGAGTTGTAGGGGTTTAATGGCACAGGCAGGGAGCCCAGCCAACAGCGAGTTGCAGTAATCCAGACGGGAGATGACAAGTGCCTGGATTAGGACCTGCGCCGCTTCCTGTGTGAGGCAGGGTCGTACTCTGCGGATGTTGTAGAGCATGAACCTACAGGAACGGGCCACCGCCTTGATGTTAGTTGAGAACGACAGGGTGTTGTCCAGGATCACGCCAAGGTTCTTAGCGCTCTGGGAGGAGGACACAATGGAGTTGTCAACATGCCACAGGCGTAATCACCACTCCATGCCACAGGTGTAAGCACCACCCAATGCCACAGGTGTAATCACCACTCCATGCCACAGGTGTAATCACCACCCCATGCCACAGGTGTAATCACCACCCCATGCCACAGGTGTAATCACCACCCCATGCCACAGGTGTAATCACCACTCCATGCCACAGGTGTAATCACCACCCCATGCCACAGGTGTAATCACCACCCCATGCCACAGGTGTAATCACCACTCCATGCCACAGGTGTTATCACCACTCAAATCAAATCAAATCAGATCCAATCAAATCAAATTTTATTTGTCACATACACATGGTTAGCAGATGGTTAGCAGCGAAATGCTTGTGCTTCTAGTTCCGACAATGCAGTAATAACCAACAAGTAATCTAACTAACAATTCCAAAACTACTGTCTTATACACAGTGTAAGGGGATAAGGAATATGTACATAAGGATATTTGAATGAGTGATGGTACAGAGCAGCATACAGTAGATGGTATCGAGTACAGTATATACATATGAGATGAGTATGTAGACAACGTAAACAAAGTGGCATAGTTAAAGTGGCTAGTGATACATGTATTACATAAGGATGCAGTAGATGATATAGAGTACAGTATATACGTATGCATATGAGATGAATAATGTAGGGTAAGTAACATTATATAAGGTAGCATTGTTTAAAGTGGCTAGTGATATATTTACATCATTTCCCATCAATTCCCATTATTAAAGTGGCTGGAGTTGGGTCAGTGTCAATGACAGTGTGTTGGCAGCAGCCACTCAATGTTAGTGGTGGCTGTTTAACAGTCTGATAGCCTTGAGATAGAAGCTGTTTTTCAGTCTCTCGGTCCCAGCTTTGATGCACCTGTACTGACCTCGCCTTCTGGATGATAGCGGGGTGAACAGGCAGTGGTTTGGGTGGTTGATGTCCTTGATGATCTTTATGGCCTTCCTGTAACATCGGGTGGTGTAGGTGTCCTGGAGGGCAGGTAGTTTGCCCCGGTGATGCGTTGTGCAGACCTCACTACCCTCTGGAGAGCCTTACGGTTGAGGGCGGAGCAGTTGCCGTACCAGGCGGTGATACAGCCCGCCAGGATGACCTCGATTGTGCATCTGTAGAAGTTTGTGAGTGCTTTTGGTGACAAGCCGAATTTCTTCAGCCTCCTGAGGTTGAAGAGGCGCTGCTGCGCCTTCTTCACGACGCTGTCAGTGTGAGTGGACCAATTCAGTTTGTCTGTGATGTGTATGCCGAGGAACTTAAAACTTGCTACCCTCTCCACTACTGTTCCATCGATGTGGATAGGGGGTGTTCCCTCTGCTGTTTCCAGAAGTCCACAATCATCTCCTTAGTTTTGTTGACGTTGAGTGTGAGGTTATTTTCCTGACACCACACTCCGAGGGCCCTCACCTCCTCCCTGTAGGCCGTCTCGTCGTTGTTGGTAATCAAGCCTACCACTGTTGTGTCGTCCGCAAACTTGATGATTGAGTTGGAGGCGTGCGTGGCCACGCAGTCGTGGGTGAACAGGGAGTACAGGAGAGGGCTCAGAACGCACCCTTGTGGGGCCCCGTGTTGAGGATCAGCGGGGAGGAGATGTTGTTGCCTACCCTCACCACCTGGGGGCGGCCCGTCAGGAAGTCCAGTACCCAGTTGCACAGGGCGGGGTCGAGACCCAGGGTCTCGAGCTTGATGACGAGCTTGGAGGGTACTATGGTGTTGAATGCCGAGCTGTAGTCGATGAACAGCATTCTCACATAGGTATTCCTCTTGTCCAGGTGGGTTAGGGCAGTGTGCAGTGTGGTTGAGATTGCATCGTCTGTGGACCTATTTGGGCGGTAAGCAAATTGGAGTGGGTCTAGGGTGTCAGGTAGGGTGGAGGTGATATGGTCCTTGACTAGTCTCTCAAAGCACTTCATGATGACGGAAGTGAGTGCTACGGGGCGGTAGTCGTTTAGCTCAGTTACCTTAGCTTTCTGGGAACAGGAACAATGGTGGCCCTCTTGAAGCATGTGGGAACAGCAGACTGGTATAGGGATTGATTGAATATGTCCGTAAACACACCGGCCAGCTGGTCTGCGCATGC
The DNA here is from genome assembly GCF_023373465.1 of Oncorhynchus keta. Lineage (NCBI taxonomy): Eukaryota > Metazoa > Chordata > Actinopteri > Salmoniformes > Salmonidae > Oncorhynchus > Oncorhynchus keta. The sequence continues at coordinate 282,364 of NC_068429.1, read as the reverse complement.
TCTGAGGGCGCGGCTGGGGATGCCGTCTGGGCCTGCAGCCTTGCGAGGGTTAACAAGTTTAAATGTCTTACTCACCTCGGCTGCAGTGAAGGAGAGACCGCATGTTTTCGTTGCAGGCCGTGTCAGTGGCACTGTATTGTCCTCAAAGCGGGCAAAAAAGTTATTTAGTCTGCCTGGGAGCAAGACATCCTGGTCCGTGACTGGGCTGGGTTTCTTCTTGTAGTCCGTGATTGACTGTAGACCCTGCCACATGCCTCTTGTGTCTGAGCCATTGAACTCCATGCCACAGGTGTAATCACCACTCCATGCCACAGGTGTAATCACCACTCCATGCCACAGGTGTAATCACCACCCCATGCCACAGGTGTAATCACCACCCCATGCCACAGGTGTAATCACCACTCCATGCCACAGGTGTAATCACCACCCCATGCCACAGGTGTAATCACCACCCCATGCCACAGGTGTAATCACCACCCCATGCCACAGGTGTAATCACCACTCCATGCCACAGGTGTAATCACCACCCCATGCCACAGGTGTAATCACCACTCCATGCCACAGGTGTAATCACCACCCCATGCCACAGGTGTAATCACCACCCCATGCCACAGGTGTAATCACCACTCCATGCCACAGGTGTAATCACCGCTCCATGCCACAGGTGTAATCACCGCTCCATGCCACAGGTGTTATCACCACTCCATGCCACAGGTGTAATCACCACCCCATACCACTGTACAGCAGGTGTAATCACCACTCCATGCCACTGTACAGCAGGTGTAATCACCACCCCATGTCACTGTACAGCAGGTGTAATCACCACTCCATGCCACTGTACAGCAGGTGTAATCACCACTCCATGCCACTGTACAGCAGGTGTAATCACCACTCCATGCCACTGTACAGCAGGTGTAATCACCACCCCCATGCCACAGGTGTAATCACCACCCCATGCCACTGTACAGCAGGTGTAATCACCACTCCATGCCACTGTACAGCAGGTGTAATCACCACTCCATGCCACTGTACAGCAGGTGTAATCACCACTCCATGCCACTGTACAGCAGGTGTAATCACCACTCCATGCCACTGTACAGCAGGTGTAATCTCCACTCCATGCCACTGTACAGCAGGTGTAATCACCCCTCCATGCCACTGTACAGCAGGTGTAATCACCACTCCATGCAACTGTACAGCAGGTGTAATCACCACTCCATGCCACTGTACAGCAGGTGTAATCACCACCATGCCACTGTACAGCAGGTGTAATCACCACTCCATGCCACTGTACAGCAGGTGTAATCACCACCCCATGCCACAGGTGTAATCACCACCCCATGCCACAGATGTAATCACCACTCCATGCCACAGGTGTAATCACCACCCCATGCCACAGGTGTAATCACCACCCCTGCCACAGGTGTAATCACCACCCCATGCCACAGGTGTAATCACCACCCCATGCCACAGGTGTAATCACCACTCCATGCCACAGGTGTAATCACCACCCCATGCCACAGGTGTAATCACCACCCCTGCCACAGGTGTAATCACCACCCCATGCCACAGGTGTAATCACCACTCCATGCCACAGGTGTAATCACCGCTCCATGCCACAGGTGTAATCACCACTCCATGCCACAGGTGTTATCACCACTCCATGCCACAGGTGTAATCACCACCCCATGCCACTGTACAGCAGGTGTAATCACCACTCCATGCCACTGTACAGCAGGTGTAATCACCACTCCATGCCACTGTACAGCAGGTGTAATCACCACTCCATGCCACTGTACAGCAGGTGTAATCACCACTCCATGCCACTGTACAGCAGGTGTAATCACCACCCCATGCCACTGTACAGCAGGTGTAATCACCACTCCATGCCACTGTACAGCAGGTGTAATCACCACCCCATGCCACTGTACAGCAGGTGTAATCACCACTCCATGCCACTGTACAGCAGGTGTAATCACCACTCCATGCCACTGTACAGCAGGTGTAATCACCACCCCATGCCACAGGTGTAATCACCACCCCATGCCACTGTACAGCAGGTGTAATCACCACTCCATGCCACTGTACAGCAGGTGTAATCACCACCCCATGCCACAGGTATAATCACCACCCCATGCCACTGTACAGCAGGTGTAATCACCACTCCATGCCACTGTACAGCAGGTGTAATCACCACTCCATGCCACTGTACAGCAGGTGTAATCACCACCCCATGCCACTGTACAGCAGGTGTAATCACCACCCCATGCCACAGGTGTAATCACCACTCCATGCCACTGTACAGCAGGTGTAATCACCACCCCATGCCACTGTACAGCAGGTGTAATCACCACTCCATGCCACTGTACATTGTTTGCTGTTTGGGGTTTTAGGCTGGGTTTCTGTACAGCACTTTGAGATATCAGCTGATGTACGAAGGGCTATATAAATACATTTGATTTGATTTGATTTGTGTAATCACCACCCCATGCCACAGGTGTAATCACCACTCCATGCCACTGTACAGCAGGTGTAATCACCACCCCATGCCACTGTACAGCAGGTGTAATCACCACTCCATGCCACTGTACAGCAGGTGTAATCACCACTCCATGCCACTGTACAGCAGGTGTAATCACCACTCCATGCCACTGTACAGCAGGTGTAATCACCACCCCATGCCACAGGTGTAATCACCACTCCATGCCACTGTACAGCAGGTGTAATCACCACCCCATGCCACAGGTGTAATCACCACCCCATGTCACTGTACAGCAGGTGTAATCACCACTCCATGCCACTGTACAGCAGGTGTAATCACCACTCCATGCCACTGTACAGCAGGTGTAATCACCACTCCATGCCACTGTACAGCAGGTGTAATCACCACCCCATGCCACTGTACAGCAGATGTAATCACCACTCCATGCCACTGTACAGCAGGTGTAATCACCACCCCATGCCACAGGTGTAATCACCACCCCATGTCACTGTACAGCAGGTGTAATCACCACTCCATGCCACTGTACAGCAGGTGTAATCACCACTCCATGCCACTGTACAGCAGGTGTAATCACCACTCCATGCCACTGTACAGCAGGTGTAATCACCACCCCATGCCACTGTACAGCAGGTGTAATCACCACTCCATGCCACTGTACAGCAGGTGTAATCACCACCCCATGCCACAGGTGTAATCACCACCCCATGCCACTGTACAGCAGGTGTAATCACCACTCCATGCCACTGTACAGCAGGTGTAATCTCCACTCCATGCCACTGTACAGCAGGTGTAATCACCCCTCCATGCCACTGTACAGCAGGTGTAATCACCACTCCATGCCACTGTACAGCAGGTGTAATCACCACTCCATGCCACTGTACAGCAGGTGTAATCACCACCCCATGTCACTGTACAGCAGGTGTAATCACCACTCCATGCCACTGTACAGCAGGTGTAATCACCACTCCATGCCACTGTACAGCAGGTGTAATCACCACTCCATGCCACTGTACAGCAGGTGTAATCACCACCCCATGCCACAGGTGTAATCACCACTCCATGCCACTGTACAGCAGGTGTAATCACCCCTCCATGCCACTGTACAGCAGGTGTAATCACCACTCCATGCCACTGTACAGCAGGTGTAATCACCACTCCATACCACTGTACAGCAGGTATAATCACCACTCCATGCCACTGTACAGCAGGTGTAATCACCACTCCATGCCACTGTACAGCAGGTGTAATCACCACTCCATACCACTGTACAGCAGGTGTAATCACCACTCCATGCCACTGTACAGCAGGTGTAAACACCACTCCATGCCACTGTACAGCAGGTGTAATCACCACTCCATGCCACTGTACAGCAGGTGTAATCACCACTCCATGCCACTGTACAGCAGGTATAAACACCACTCCATGCCACTGTACAGCAGGTGTAATCACCACCCCATGCCACTGTACAGCAGGTGTAATCACCACTCCATGCCACTGTACAGCAGGTGTAATCACCACTCCATGCCACTGTACAGCAGGTGTAATCACCACCCCATGCCACTGTACAGCAGGTGTAATCACCACTCCATGCCACTGTACAGCAGGTGTAATCACCACTCCATGCCACTGTACAGCAGGTGTAATCACCACTCCATGCCACTGTACAGCAGGTGTAATCACCACCCCATGTCACTGTACAGCAGGTGTAATCACCACTCCATGCCACTGTACAGCAGGTGTAATCACCACTCCATGCCACTGTACAGCAGGTGTAATCACCACTCCATGCCACTGTACAGCAGGTTTAATCACCACCCCATGCCACAGGTGTAATCACCACTCCATGCCACTGTACAGCAGGTGTAATCACCACTCCATGCCACTGTACAGCAGGTGTAATCACCACCCCATGCCACTGTACAGCAGGTGTAATCACCCCTCCATGCCACTGTACAGCAGGTGTAATCACCACCCCATGCCACTGTACAGCAGGTGTAATCACCCCTCCATGCCACTGTACAGCAGGTGTAATCACCACCCCATGCCACAGGTGTAATCACCACTCCATGCCACTGTACAGCAGGTGTAATCACCACTCCATGCCACTGTACAGCAGGTGTAATCACCACTCCATGCCACTGTACAGCAGGTGTAATCACCACCCCATGTCACTGTACAGCAGGTGTAATCACCACTCCATGCCACTGTACAGCAGGTGTAATCACCACTCCATGCCACTGTACACCAGGTGTAATCACCACTCCATGCCACTGTACAGCAGGTTTAATCACCACCCCATGCCACAGGTGTAATCACCACTCCATGCCACTGTACAGCAGGTTTAATCACCACCCCATGCCACAGGTGTAATCACCACTCCATGCCACTGTACAGCAGGTGTAATCACCCCTCCATGCCACTGTACAGCAGGTGTAATCACCACTCCATGCCACTGTACAGCAGGTGTAATCACCACTCCATACCACTGTACAGCAGGTATAATCACCACTCCATGCCACTGTACAGCAGGTGTAATCACCACTCCATGCCACTGTACAGCAGGTGTAATCACCACTCCATGCCACTGTACAGCAGGTGTAATCACCACTCCATGCCACTGTACAGCAGGTGTAATCACCACTCCATGCCACTGTACAGCAGGTGTAATCACCACTCCATGCCACTGTACAGCAGGTGTAATCACCACTCCATGCCACTGTACAGCAGGTGTAATCACCACTCCATGCCACTGTACAGCAGGTGTAATCACCACCCCATGCCACAGGTGTAATCACCACTCCATGCCACTGTACAGCAGGTGTAATCACCACTCCATGCCACTGTACAACAGGTGTAATCACCACCCCATGCCACAGGTGTAATCACCACTCCATGCCACTGTACAGCAGGTGTAATGACCACTCCATGCCACTGTCCAGCAGGTGTAATCACCCCTCCATGCCACTGTACAGCAGGTGTAATCACCCCTCCATGCCACTGTACAGCAGGTGTAATCACCACTCCATGCCACTGTACAGCAGGTGTAATCACCACCCCATGCCACTGTACAGCAGGTGTAATCACCCCTCCATGCTACTGTACAGCAGGTGTAATCACCCCTCCATGCCACTGTACAGCAGGTGTAATCACCACTCCATGCCACTGTACAGCAGGTGTAATCACCACTCCATGCCACTGTACAGCAGGTGTAATCACCACCCCATGCCACTGTACAGCAGGTGTAATCACCCCTCCATGCCACTGTACAGCAGGTGTAATCACCACTCCATGCCACTGTACAGCAGGTGTAATCACCACCCCCATGCCACAGGTGTAATCACCACTCCATGCCACTGTACAGCAGGTGTAATATGTCTCAAATATATATCAATGTGTTTCATCTAAAAATGTCCCCACGTCTGTTTATATAGAGAGGCATACAGTACATCTAACTGTCTGGCACATATAAATAACATGAGAGAAATGTTGCCTTGAAAACTGTAATCAACTCAAGCCAAGTGTGTAACTAGATACATAAACAGAAAGAATTGCTGTAAAATATGTTATGTTTAAAATGTGGAAGCTGAAAGGACATTAATTTCCTATTTCAAAGTGTTTCATTACGACTATCAACTTTACCCATAAAAGTGTATATATATTTCAAAATATTTCACGGCCAAGTCAAAGAAATTGAAATGTATGATTCATATCTCGCTTTGATATTATTTTTTGGGGGGGGGAGTGCATGTTGGTTCATCAAATATAGTGGAACAAATTGTCCAAGCACCCACAAGATTTAATTTCATGGTAATAAATAAAATGTTTCCCTTTAATCCATTTCAAATTGGGAAATAACTTCTTCTTTTTTTACGAGAATAAAATCAGTTTTGTGTAGCTAGTAGACAAGACCATCAGGAAACCTATTTTAGAACGTCTCTTCTGATTGGTCTGATGTGATGTTTACCTCCACAACTCTAGCTATTCTGTCCAATCGAATCAGCTCCACACATGAGTCCTGAATGTGCTAACACCTAGATTCAAGGTGAGTTGAACCTAACTATTTATTTTCTATCATGTTCGTTCTGTGAGCCAGGAAAAAAACGTCTGTTATCTTGACTGACCCTTGAAGGTAAAGGAAAACCTATTCGCTTTATAGTGCATTTCATAGGGCTCTGGTCTATAGGGAATATATAGGGTATAGGGCTCTGGTCTGTAGGGAATATATAGGGTATAGGGCTCTGGTCTATAGGGAATATATAGGGTATAGGGCTCTGGTCTATAGGGAATATATAGGGTATAGGGCACTGGTCTATAGGGAATATATAGGGTATAGGGCTCTGGTCTATAGGGAATATATAGGGTATAGGGCACTGGTCTATAGGGAATATATAGGGAATAGGGCTCTGGTCTATAGGGAATATATAGGGTATAGGGCACTGGTCCATAGGGAATATATAGGGTATAGGGCACTGGTCTATAGGGAATATATAGGGTATAGGGCACTGGTCTAAAGGGAATATATAGGCTATAGGGCTCTGGTCTATAGGGAATATATAGGGTATAGGGCTCTGGTCTATAGGGAATATATAGGGTATAGGGCTCTGGTCTATAGGGAATATATAGGGTATAGGGCACTGGTCTATAGGGAATATATAGGGTATAGGGCACTGGTCTATAGGGAATATATAGGGTATAGGGCTCTGGTCTATAGGGAATATATAGGGAATAGGGCTCTGGTCTATAGGGAATATATAGGGTATAGGGCACTGGTCTATAGGGAATATATAGGGTATAGGGCACTGGTCTATAGGGAATATATAGGGTATAGGGCACTGGTCTAAAGGGAATATATAGGGTATAGGGCTCTGGTCTATAGGGAATATATAGGGTATAGGGCTCTGGTCTATAGGGAATATATAGGGTATAGGGCTCTGGTCTATAGGGAATATATAGGGTATAGGGCTCTGGTCTATAGGGAATATATAGGGTATAGGGCACTGGTCTATAGGGAATATATAGGGTATAGGGCACTGGTCTATAGGGAATATATAGGGTATAGGGCACTGGTCTATAGGGAATATATAGGGTATAGGGCTCTGGTCTATAGGGAATATATAGGGTATAGGGCACTGGTCTATAGGGAATATATAGGGTATAGGGCACTGGTCTATAGGGAATATATAGGGTATAGGGCTCTGGTCTATAGGGAATATATAGGGTATAGGGCACTGGTCTATAGGGAATATATAGGGTATAGGGCTCTGGTCTATAGGGAATATATAGGGTATAGGGCACTGGTCTATAGGGAATATATAGGGTATAGGGCTCTGGTCTATAGGGAATATATAGGGTATAGGGCACTGGTCTATAGGGAATATATAGGGTATAGGGCACTGGTCTATAGGGAATATATAGGGTATAGGGCACTGGTCTACAGTAGTGCACGACATAGGGAATAGGGTTCTGGTCTAAAGTAGTGCACTATATAGGGAATAGGGCTCTGGTCTAAAGTAGTGCACTACATAGGGAATAGGGCTCTGGTCTAAAGTAGTGCACTACATAGGGAATAGGGCTCTGGTCTAAAGTAGTGCACTACATAGGGAATAGGGCTCTGGTCTAAAGTAGTGCACTATATAGGGTATAGGGCACTGGTCTATAGGGAATATATAGGGTATAGGGCACTGGTCTAAAGTAGTGCACGACATAGGGAATAGGGCTCTGGTCTAAAGTAGTGCACTATATAGGGAATAGGGCTCTGGTCTATAGGGAATATATAGGGTATAGGGCACTGGTCTAAAGTAGTGCACGACATAGGGAATAGGGCTCTGGTCTAAAGTAGTGCACTATATAGGGAATAGGGCTCTGGTCTATAGGGAATATATAGGGTATAGGGCACTGATCTAAAGTAGTGCACGACATAGGGAATAGGGCTCTGGTCTAAAGTAGTGCACTATATAGGGAATAGGGCTCTGGTCTATAGGGAATATATAGGGTATAGGGCACTGATCTAAAGTAGTGCACGACATAGGGAATAGGGCTCTGGTCTAAAGTAGTGCACTATATAGGGAATAGGGCTCTGTTCAAAAGTAGTGCACTATATAGGGAATAGGGCTCTGGTCTAAAGTAGTGCACTATATAGGGAATAGGGCTCTGGTCTAAAGTAGTGCACTATATAGGGAATAGGGCTCTGGTCTAAAGTAGTGCACTATATAGGGAATAGGACTCTGGTCTAAAGTAGTGCACTATATAGGGAATAGGGCTCTGGTCTAAAGTAGTGCACTATTTAGGGAATAGGGCTCTGGTCTAAAGTAGTGCACTATATAGGGAATAGGGCTCTGTTCAAAAGTAGTGCACTATATAGGGAATAGGACTCTGGTCTAAAGTAGTGCACTACATAGGGAATAGGGCTCTGTTCAAAAGTAGTGCACTACAAAGGGAACAGGGTGGCATTTGGTACACACCCATAACAATCCAGTCCAGTCCGATATTCACTGCTTCACTAAGGTTGAATAACATCCAAGCACGTTCACCTTCAGATGGTTTAACTAAACTAACGCAGTTGGACTGGACAACACAGCCAGCCACCCAGGCAGGACTGACTCCCTCTGGCCCCATCTAAAGCCAGGCAGGACTGACTCTTTCTGGCCCCATCTAAAGCCAGACAGGCAGGACTGACTCCCTCTGGCCCCATCTAAAGCCACCCAGGCAGGACTGACTCCCTCTGGCCCCATCTAAAGCCAGGCAGGACTGACTCTTTCTGGCCCCATCTAAAGCCAGACAGGCAGGACTGACTCCCTCTGGCCCCATCTAAATCCAGACAGGCAGGACTGACTCCCTCTGGCCCCATCTAAAGCCAGGCAGCCAGGACTGACTCCCTCTGGCCCCATCTAAAGCCAGGCAGTCAGGACTGACTCCCTCTGGCCCCATCTAAAGCCAGGCAGGCAGGACTGACTCTCTCTGGCCCAATCTAAAGCCAGGCAGGCAGGACTGACTCCCTCTGGCCCCATCTAAAGCCAGGCAGGCAGGACTGACTCTTTCTGGCCCCATCTAAAGCCAGACAGGCAGGACTGACTCCCTCTGGCCCCATCTAAATCCAGACAGGCAGGACTGACTCCCTCTGGCCCCATCTAAAGCCAGGCAGCCAGGACTGACTCCCTCTGGCCCCATCTAAAGCCAGGCAGGCAGGACTGACTCCCTCTGGCCCCATCTAAAGCCAGGCAGGCAGGACTGACTCCCTCTGGCCCCATCTAAAGCCAGGCTAGCAGGACTGACTCCCTCTGGCCCCATCTAAAGCCGGGCAGGCAGGACTGACTCCCTCTGGCCCCATCTAAAGCCGGGCAGGCAGGACTGACTCCCTCTGGCCCCATCTAAAGCCGGGCAGGCAGGACTGACTCCCTCTGGCCCCATCTAAAGCCAGGCAGGCAGGACTGACTCCCTCTGGCCCCATCTAAAGCCGGGCAGGCAGGACTGACTCCCTCTAGCCCCATCTAAAGCCGGGCAGGCAGGACTGACTCCCTCTGGCCCCATCTAAAGACCAATCTAAAGCCAGGCAGGCAGGACTGACTCGCTCTGGCCCAATCTAAAGCCAGGCAGGCAGGAATGACTCCCTCTGGCCCTATCTGCAGTGTGGTGCTGGGGTAGAGTAGAGGAGTAGAGGGCATCTGTGTGTTTGTCCCTAATGGCACCCTATTCCCTATATAGTGCACTACTTTTGCCCAGGGCCCTATTAGAGGTGTACTATACAGGGAATAGGATGCCATATGGGACCTGTTTTGTTGCCGACTGCATTGACCATGTTCTCAACCCCTCACTGTGTACCATAGACCTGCTCTTCCTGCTCTGATGCCTGCTGGAAAAGACCAAACCAGTTCGACTGTAGGCTACACATTGCCTATTTAGAATAGAATGAAAGTGAATGCTGTTGAGAACCAAATCCTTATCAACAGGTTATTACATCCTGTGTGGAAGTGTAAAGAACATTCTCAAATGTTGTGCAACTAACAAAGTAGGCCAATAGGGTTTTATGGGATATGGGATGAGTGCTATTATCTACTGTTGTATCGACTGTTGAAAGAGTATACCTAGCGCATGGTAGTGGCAATTCAAAAACCAGGAAAAACCCTCTACACATTTGCACAGTTTGCATTGTAAGTCTACAGTTTGTGTGTTGCTGCCATGTTGTTGTTGTCTTAGGTCTCCCTTTATTATGTAGTGCTGGTTATTTTTGTCTTGATGTGTGTTTTGACCAATATCCCCCCCCCATCCTCGCTGGAGGCCTTTTGCCTTCTGGTAGGCTCTCATTGTATATAATAATGTGTTCTTAATCTGACTTGCCTAGTTAAATAAAGGTTTAAATATATATATATATATATTTATATATATAATTCAGTGAGCAGTAGAGTTCTGCTTTTCAAAAGACCAATACAATTTCAAATAAAAGGAAATAAACCTTTGTGAAAATACTAACATCTATGCAGAGTAGTTACAGGAACTAGAGAGAGAGAGAGAGAGAGAGAGAGAGAGAGAGAGAGAGAGAGAGAGAGAGAGAGAGAGAGAGAGAGAGAGAGAGAGAGAGAGAGAGAGAGAGAGAGAGAGAGAGAGAGAGAGAGAGAGAGAGAGAGAGAGAGAGAGAGAGAGAGAGAGAGAGAGAGAGAGAGAGAGAGAGAGAGAGAGAGAGGGAGAGAGAGAGAGAGAGAGGGAGAGAGAGAGAGAGAGAGAGAGAGAGAGAGAGAGAGAGAGAGAGAGAGAGAGAGAGAGAGGGAGAGAGAGAGAGAGAGAGAGAGAGAGAGAGAGAGAGAGAGAGAGAGAGACATAAATAGAGAGAGAGAGAGAGAGAGAGAGAGAGAGAGAGAGAGAGAGAGAGAGAGAGAAAGAGAGAAAGAGAAAGAGAGAGAGAGAGAGAGAGAGAGAGAGAGAGAGAGAGAGAGAGAGAGAGAGAGAAGGGCGTATGGTATTAATCGGCTAAGCAGAAAGCCCCAGTCCAACTGACAGCGGCGGCTTGCAGACGAGGCAACGAGAGGAGCAGAAAAGAAGCCCGATTTCTCCAATGTCAACAGTCTATATTCTAAGGCAGTGAAATATATACAAATAATTAACGTGATGATGATATTAATTTTTCCTGATGATTTTTGTTTAACACACGGATATCAGATTCATTATTAATAGACCATCTGCCTACACACACTCGAACCGGAACACCGGTTTCCAGGCAGCGTGCGTGGGTAACGTCTACGGTACGATGGATGGTATTCTGTGTCAATATCGATCGGTGTGACTACCTCGAGTCACCTTTGAGTCACTGGATTGTTTCACGCGAAGGTTTATTTCTCGAAACGCAACGTGAGTAGGCTAATCAACTAGTCATCGTACTGAACGGGCTTTCCTGTCACCACCGGGGTGGAATTGTGAAACCTTCGCTTATTGTAAGTATATTTTAAGAATGATTATGATACACTATTATATTTTAAGAATGCTTATGATTACACTCAATAATAGTGTATCCTACCGTATATGATCATATGGATGTACTGTAGGCTATATGATAAAATATGGTGCCAATATTCAACCTTATGCTATTCTTCTGTACATTCACTCCCATGACAAGTCGTATTAAGATTTAATTATTATTATAAACTGTAGGATAAATCATTTTATTGAGAGCCTAATAATAAAGTGGTGCTCGCTTTCATTCATGTGTTACAGATAATACATCCCTGAAACCATACGATATATAGCCAACGCTTTAAATTAGGATGTATATACGGTATAGCCAACGCTTTAAAGTAGGATGTATATACGGTATAGCCAACGCTTTAAAGTAGGATGTATATACGGTATAGCCAACGCTTTAAATTAGGATGTATATACGGTATAGCCAACGCTTTAAATTAGGATGTATATACGGTATAGCCAACGCTTTAAAGTAGGATGTATATACGGTATAGCCAACGCTTTTAATTAGGATGTATATACGGTATAGCCAACGCTTTTAATTAGGATGTATATACGGTATAGCCAACGTTTTTAATTAGGATGTATACGGTATAGCCAACGCTTTTAATTAGGATGTATAGGATATAGCCAACGCTTTAAATTAGGATGTATAGGATATAGCCAACGCTTTAAATTAGGATGTATACGGTATAGCCAACGCTTATTAGGATGTATATACGGTATAGCCAACGCTTTTAATTAGGATGTATAGGATATAGCCAACGCTTTAAATTAGGATGTATAGGATATAGCCAACGCTTTAAATTAGGATGTATACGGTATAGCCAACGCTTATTAGGATGTATATACGGTATAGCCAACGCTTTAAATTAGGATGTATATACGGTATAGCCAACGCTTTTAATTAGGATGTATACGGTATAGCCAACGTTTATAAATCGGATTTATGTGTAGAGGTTCCAACGATTAATAGCGGCTTGTTGCTTTTGACTTTTGAGCGAAAGTGAAACTTTAGTTTTTTATTCCCACTGTAGTCATATAAATCAAATACAATGTATCCGTTTTGGTTTTCAAATCACATGTTGTATTATATGTAGAATCTACATTTATTTTCTATTTTAACAGGTGGCCCGAATTCTTTATTGGAATATTTTTGAATAGAAACAGTTTTTCTTGGGAAATGTCCTAGTCTTCACAGCTAATGCCAACGGGACCATTTAAACCTTAACTAATCAGATGATGAAGATTCCGTCTCCCTGCGTCAATGACGGCTAAAATGGATACCCCTTTCTACCACGACGAAGCCCCAGGCATTCCTCACAATTTCGGACAACACCATGCAGATTACCAACGTTACCAGGGCCACAAGATGATGAGTAAGAAGGTGGCACATAACTTCTCAGGCGGTTCCCACAGCAGCTCTGGCCTGAAACTGTTACAAAACCAGCTGGGGAGCAACTGCAATATCAATCCTACTAACCTGGGAGAGATTAACAGCAACACAAACAGCTCGTTAATGCCCGGCGGCTTGTCAGATATGAACCTTCTGAAGCTAGCCTCCCCTGACCTCGAGCACCTCATCATCCAGTCTAACCAGGGCCTGGTGACGACGTCTCCTGTCCCCAACCCTAACGGTGGTAACCCCTTCATGTACCGGAACAACGCCACTAACGAACAGGAGGGTTTTGCCGATGGGTTCGTCAAAGCCCTGGCGGATCTTCATAAACAGAACCAGCTGGTTGGAGCTCCCGTGTCCCCTTCCTCCTCTATGCAAGGCCCCTACCAGAGGAGCATCATGTCTGCAGGAGATCTGCCCATCTATACCAACCTCAGCAGCTACAACCCGAACCACCCCAGCCATATATCATCATCCTACCCAGGGGGCCAGATGCCCGACAGCTACCCAGGCCACGGCCCCCACGGACCCGGAGGCCAGGGACCCCACCATCCCCACAACAGGGGGTTTGATGCCCCTCAGACTGTCCCAGAGGTCCCTCATCCTCCCGGGGACCCCACCTCCTCCCCTCCCTCGCTCTCTCCCATCGACCTGGAGACCCAGGAGAGGATCAAGGCCGAGAGAAAGAAACTACGTAACCGGATCGCGGCGTCTAAGTGTCGTAAAAGGAAGCTGGAGCGGATCTCCAGGCTAGAGGAGAAGGTGAAGGTTCTGAAGACCCAGAACTGTGACCTGACCTCCACCGCCTCGGTACTGAGGGAACAGGTGGCCCAGCTCAAACAGAAAGTCATGAATCACGTCACCAATGGCTGCCAGATAGCAGTGAGTTCAGCCACCCTGCAGGCCAACAGCACCCGGGAGAGGGACAGCACCAACTGTTGATCAACGGACTGTACTGTACAGGGATGAGAAGTGTATTTTTTTCTGTTGCTCTGAGTCAGTCCTCTATAAAGGAGGTAGTACCTCTACTGTACAGGGATGAGGAGTGTTGTGATGGTAAGTGAAATATGCTAACTACGTGAGTGGTTGGGGAGAAGGGAGAATCCCACCTCTCTATGCTAACTGATAACTACGTGAGTGGTTGGGGAGAAGGGAGAATCCCACCTCTCTATGCTAACTGATAACTACGTGAGTGGTTGGGGAGAAGGGAGAATCCCACCTCTCTATGCTAACTGATAACTACGTGAGTGGTTGAGGAGAAGGGTGAATCCCACCTCTCTATGCTAACTGATAACTACGTGAGTGGTTGGGGAGAAGGGTGAATCCCACCTCTCTATGCTAACTACGTGAGTGGTTGGGGAGAAGGGAGAATCCCACCTCTCTATGCTAACTGCTAACTACGTGAGCGGTTGGGGAGAAGGGAGAATCCCACCTCTCTATGCTAACTACGTGAGCGGTTGGGGAGAAGGGAGAATCCCACCTCTCTATGTTAACAACGTGAGTGGTTGAGGAGAAGGGAGAATCCCACCTCTCTAACCTCTACAGACACTTTGAGTTGTAGTAGTAACACAACAAGACATTTCACTTTTATTTTGCCCTCGCGCAGCCCTGAAAGTGACCAAAGCACCTCTGCTTAACAGGAGAGTACCACATGAAAACCTCTGCTTAACAGGAGAGTACCAGACTGACGACTGCAGTCTACAACACTGAACCAAGTGACGATTAGAAGAGTGAGGAGTGGAGGATATTGTGCCTCTAGTATACAGTTCAGTAGGTCCCGGGTGTTTGTGGTAAACAGGAAGTATAATAACTGAGAGAGTATGAAACATTCGGGGTTCCCATCACCTCAAAACAAGAATTTCTCAATTCTAGGTCATCTCTATGATAAGAAATAATATGAATCAAAACACTGTTCTATGGTATTTTTACCTGAGTATTGTCAGTTATAATTGGCATTACCTGAGTATTGTCAGTTATAATTGTCATTATCTGAGTATTGTCAGCTATAATTGTCATTACCTGAGTCAGATGATAAGGTTACATGATGATGTGATGTAGATAAGAGGTGCAGATTTATTTCTTTGAGTCACTTTAGTCTCTTGTCTTGGAATATATTATCTGTCTGTTTAGAATTGTGCAATGTGTGTATGAGATGACAGCAAAACCAACCTCTTGAGACTTTCAACTCTAAGGGTTGGATACAATCCGTATTGCCAAAGTATTGCCGAATATCCGCATTACGGCTTGTTTGATATTTAAAGACAATGTTCCCGCGTTTGCAGAGACTATATTCACGGTAAAAGATGCATATGTCAGCTTAATCGGAAATTACCTTTTAATTTTAACACGGATCTTGTGCGATCCGTTTTGAATCCAGACCTAAATGTGTTTTTTATTAAATAACTGTGTTCATGTGAAACAGACAGAAGCTTCTGGTGATATATAAATAGTTTAAATAGATTTAAACCAATCACATCTTTGTAAGATAACTATTGGTTGTCATTTTGGAACATGGCTGATTCATTTTGGAACCTTGGTAATTCATTTTGGAACCTTGGTAATTCATTTTGGAACCTTGGTATTTCATTTTGGAACCTTGGTATTTCATTTTGGAACCTTGGTATTTTATTTTGGAACCTTGGTATTTCATTTTGGAACCTTGGTATTTCATTTTGGAACCTTGGTAATTCATTTTGGAACCTTGGTATTTCATTTTGGAACCTTGGTATTTCATTTTGGAACCTTGGTATTTCATTTTGGAACCTTGGTATTTCATTTTGGAACCTTGGTAATTCATTTTGGAACCTTGGTAATTCATTTTGGAACCTTGGTATTTCATTTTGGAACCTTGGTATTTCATTTTGGAACCTTGGTATTTCATTTTGGAACCTTGGTAATTCATTTTGGAACCTTGGTATTTCATTTTGGAACCTTGGTATTTCATTTTGGAACCTTGGTATTTCATTTTGGAACCTTGGTATTTCATTTTGGAACCTTGGTAATTCTGAAAGATTTTCCTCCATTCCAACCAAAACACCCTTTGCACTGTTCTTCCTGTGATCATGTTGACCTGTAGGTTTTAGTGTCGGAGTCTAATGATGTTCAATGTGGGGTAACATTGTGGATCAGTGCTGTGTTAACCTGAACTACACTGTGTCAGAGATACATTTTCAAAGACATTTTAGAGAAACTTGTTGTGTTAATAGACGGACGGACGGGCGGGCGGGCGGTCAGACAGACAGACAGACAGACAGACAGACAGACAGACAGACAGACAGACAGACAGACAGAGACAGCAAGGGAAGGGGCTTCTTGAGAATGCAGCAAGCTACAATGAAGTAACAAGACAAGGGCTTTTAATCAATAGATAGATAATTATTTTATTTCTTGTTTTATAACATTTCTGGAGCAATTTATTTATGCAAAATGTATCTTTGGTATTTATGTTTTTGGGGAAATATGATATTGCACATAAATCAAAACATGAAATCTTGTGTGATATTTATCTGTGGTCTCAACATGGACTCTGTGTAGACATGTTTCTACAAACTATTTCATACTTTGTTTAAAACGTTTTCCTATGATTGTCGATAAAGTATTTAAATCATGTAACAAGCGCTCCACTTTCTATATGAATTAGCTTAACTTCTTCACAAAAACAATGATTTAATGCAGTGGACCTACATGGCAACTGAAAGAAAAATGTTTTGTTGATTGATGCTTAAACATTTTTGAAAGATTTCTTTAAGTCTCTATACTGTAAGTACTATTACATAGTTGGTGCACTGAATGTACTTTCCTATAATTACAGTATATACATAAACACTGGTATTTATGTACACAGAGTGTACAAAACATTAGGAACACCTTAATATTGAGTTGTATCCCCCTTTTGCCATCAGAACAGCCTCAATTCATCGGGGCACGGACTCTACAAGGTGTCCAAAGAGTTCCACAGGGACGCTGGTCCATGTTGACTCCAATGCTTCCCACAGTTGTGTCCAGTTGGCTGGATGTCCTTTGGGTGGTGGACCATTCTTGATACACACGGGAAACTGTTGAGTGTGAAAAACCCAGCAGCCTTGCAGTTCTTGACACACTCAAACTGGTGCGCCTGTCACCTACTACCATACCCCGTTCAAAGGAACTTAATAATGTAGTCTTGCCCGTTCACCCTCTGAATGGCACACATACACAATCCACGTCTCAATTGTCTCAAGGCTTAAACATCCTTCTGTAACCTGTCTCCTCCCCTTCATCTACACTGATTGAAGTGGAGTCAATCACCACCTTCCGGAGACACCTGAAACCCCACCTCTTTAAGGAATACCTAGGATAAGATAAGTAATCCTTCTCACCCCCCTTTTAAGATTTAGATGCACTATTGTAAAGTGACTGTTCCACTGGATGTCATAAGGTGAATGCACCAATTTGTAAGTCGCTCTGGATAAGAGCGTCTGCTAAATGACTTAAATGTAATGTAAATGTAAATGTATTTAGCAAATTAAATCAATAAGGGATCATAGCTTTCACCTGGTCAGTCAATGTCATGGAAAGAGCAGGTGTTCTTAATGTTTTGTCCACTCAGTGTATATCTTAGTCTGGAGAGAGAATTTTTAAAAAAACGAATAATCAAGACAGACTTTAAATCTCTCAAATAATTTTTGTGAGCGTCAAGGAAAATATGTATTTTTTTAAACTTGAATAAGGCTTTTGAAGTCAATTATGATAATTATTATATTTTTGTACAAAATGTATTCAACGTTGTTACAGTTAAATTATTGAGTGAAAAGGATGAGTTACACTGCCATGTTGGTGTGATTGTTCTAGTTCCATAATATACATGATTTATTGAGGTGGATGTTTAAAATAATATTATTTTGTATGTACGTGAAGTAGGTGTGTGCACATAGGAACACTACTCGTTGTCGTGTAAAGTCATCTTGTGTCGATTTCAGTCAAATAGTACTGAAATTGGGGCGGCAGGGTAGCCTAGTGGTTAGAGTGTTGGACTAGTAACCAAAAGGTTGCAAGTTCAAATCCCCGAACTGACAAGGTACAAAATCTGTCGTTCTGCCCCTGAACAGGCAGTTAAACCTACTGTTCCTAGGCCGTCATTGAAAATAAGAATTTGGTCTTAACTGACTTGCCTGGTTAAATAAAGGTCAAATTAAAAAATGTAAATTAAAAATAGTATTCATACGTTTCAAGAGTCACATAATTTGTTCCCCGCAGGATAAAGTCAGATAAAAAAAGGTTGTTTGATGGGAAGGTTGTGTTTAATCGACGATGTGTGTGGATCTTTCCTTCCTGTTCCTCTTTGAGGAGAAGGTTTAATAACACTAGTTTCTCAGACTGTTTTTCCTTTTCAGTAACTGAGCCAATCGGAGTCATGTCTTTTTATACACGTGAGAGAAGGAATGTCAAGCAGTACAATCTACAAACAACTGTCTGTGATTTGGTGCCCTAGTGGTTTGACACGTTTCTTTTTTCTCCAGTTAAACCCTGTGATTTGTTAGGCTAAATAACATTTAAAACATCTAAATAACATCGCTAAAGCGATGATAACATTTTAAAGCGCGCTATTACAGGTATTTGGAGATGACCTGATTTAAAATTGTAAGCACCCTGACCCCGTCACGATCAAGCCAAAGATAATAGTTTATCAGCACATACACAATAACATGGAATACTTCTTTGCAAAAGAAACATTGGTCTCAATGGGACTTTGCTGCTTAAGTTTATAAGTGTTGATTTGAGACAGTCATAGATACCCAAGTTGTAAGTGTAACACGGTGTATGTGAGCGTTGAACTGCCTCCGTCTGCCCAGAGGCCCAGAGGACCAGAGGCCCAGGGACCCAGAGGCTCAGAAGACCAGAGACCCAGGGGCCCAGAGGCCCAGAGGCCCAGGGGCCCAGAGGCTCAGAGGCCCAGTGACCCAGGCTTTTTGTTTTGTGGTACAGGTGGTTAAGGTGCTCACCTTTGCACTGTAAGAGACAGTGTTTGACAAGCGGCTACCTTTTCTGAATAAAATGACAGCACTTTGAATATACAGCCATATATAAAGTCACTTGTAAGGTAGACAAGTGGCTACACCTTCTGAATAAGTTAACAGAACATTGAAGATAAGTTGTGTTTTATTCACTACGACGACGACGATGAAATCACTATTACATTGTAAAGGATCAATAAGGGTTTTAAAGGGAAGTCAAGCTGCAGTTTATGACGTCATATCCTGTTGAGCACTGACACAGCTGTTGGTGTGTACCCAAGGGAAAATTCTATGTCAGAGGGTGGGGTCCGAAAATGTTGAATTTTCTATGGAATAAAGGTGCCATTTTTGGGACAGTAGCCGTCTGAATATAGTTGGCAGTACAATGAGAGGGAAACGTGTCTATCGGCTACAGGGCGACTTGCCTTGGTTTTAAACTGTTGTCTTCAACTGATTTGTTTTGGTTTTACAATGTGCCGTCTTCTTGAAAAAGTGTTCATTGTTTCCTTGAATGATTTTTTAAAAAATCAAACCAATAAAAAGGAGTATGTTTCTGAAACAGGGACATGTTATTCATTGTTGTGTCGTCAACAAGAGACAGTTATACTGTACACAGCTTGAACATATACCACTCACTCTGTACTCTGTCAAATAATAATACACATTGGGAAATAGTAGTACACATTGTGAAATAGTAGTACACATTGTGAAATAGTAATACACATTGTTAAATAGTAGTACACATTGTGAAATAGTAATACACATTGTGAAATAGTAATACACATTGTTAAATAGTAATACACATTGTGAAATAGTAATACACATTGTTAAATAGTAGTACACATTGTGAAATAGTAATACACATTGTTAAATAGTAATACACATTGTGAAATAGTAATACACATTGTGAAATAGTAGTACACATTGTTAAATAGTAATACACATTGTTAAATAGTACATTGTTAAATAGTAGTACACATTGTTAAATAGTAATACACATTGTGAAATAGTAGTACACATTGTGAAATAGTAATACACATTGTGAAATAGTAGTACACATTGTTAAATAGTAATACACATTGTGAAATAGTAGTACACATTGTGAAATAGTAGTATACACATTGTGAAAAATAGTAATACACATTGTGAAATAGTAGTACACATTGTGAAATAGTATAGTACACATTGTGAAATAGTACACATTGTGAAATAGTAGTGTGAAACACATTGTGAAATAGTAATACACATTGTGAAATAGTGTAGTATTACTATTTCACATTGTGAAATAGTGTACTATTAAACACATTAAAATAGTAGTACACATTGTGAAATAGTAATACACATTGTTAAATAGTAGTACACATTGTGAAATAGTAATACACATTGTTAAATAGTAATACACATTGTGAAATAGTAATACGCATTGTGAAATAGTAGTACACATTGTTAAATAGTAATACACATTGTTAAATAGTAGTACACATTGTTAAATAGTAATACACATTGTGAAATAGTAGTACACATTGTGAAATAGTAATACACATTGTGAAATAGTAGTACACATTGTGAAATAGTAGTACACATTGTGAAATAGTAGTACACATTGTGAAATAGTAGTACACATTGTGAAATAGTAATACACATTGTGAAATAGTAGTACACATTGTGAAATAGTAATACACATTGTTAAATAGTAGTACACATTGTTAAATAGTAATACACATTGTGAAATAGTAGTACACATTGTGAAATAGTAATACACATTGTGAAATAGTAATACACATTGTTAAATAGTAATACACATTGTGAAATAGTAGTACACATTGTTAAATAGTAATACACATTGTAAATAGTAGTACACATTGTTAAATAGTAATACACATTGTGAAATAGTAGTACACATTGTTAAATAGTAATACACATTGTGAAATAGTAGTACACATTGTTAAATAGTAATACACATTGTGAAATAGTAATACACATTGTTAAATAGTAATACACATTGTGAAATAGTAATACACATTGTTAAATAGTAATACACATTGTGAAATAGTAATACACATTGTGAAATAAATAGAAATAGTAATACACATTGTTAAATAGTAATACACATTGTGAAATAGTAGTACACATTGTGAAATAGTAATACACATTGTGAAATAGTAATACACATTGTGAAATAGTAATACACATTGTGAAATAGTAGTACACATTGTGAAATAGTAGTACACATTGTTAAATAGTAGTACACATTGTGAAATAGTAGTACACATTGTGAAATAGTAGTACACATTGTTAAATAGTAATACACATTGTGAAATGTGAAATAAATAGTAAACACATTGTTAAATAGTAGTACACATTGTGAAATAGTAATACACATTGTGAAATAGTAGTACACATTGTGAAATAGTAATACACATTGTGAAATAGTAATACACATTGTGAAATAGTAATACACATTGTGAAATAGTAGTACACATTGTGAAATAGTAATACACATTGTTAAATAGTAATACACATTGTTAAATAGTAATACACATTGTGAAATAGTAGTACACATTGTGAAATAGTAATACACATTGTGAAATAGTAGTACACATTGTGAAATAGTAGTACACATTGTGAAATAGTAATACACATTGTGAAATAGTAGTAGACATTGTGAAATAGTAGTACACATTGTGAAATAGTAATACACATTGTAGTACAAATGTAGTACACATTGTGAAATAGTAATACACATTGTGAAATAGTAGTACACATTGTTAAATAGTAATACACATTGTTAAATAGTAGTACACATTGTTAAATAGTAATACACATTGTGAAATAGTAGTACACATTGTGAAATAGTAATACACATTGTGAAATAGTAGTACACATTGTTAAATAGTAATACACATTGTGAAATAGTAGTACACATTGTTAAATAGTAATACACATTGCTAAATAGTAGTACACATTGTGAAATAGTAGTACACATTGTGAAATAATAATACACATTGTGAAATAGTAGTACACATTGTGAAATAGTAATACACATTGTGAAATAGTAATACACATTGTGAAATAGTAATACACATTGTGAAATAGTAATACACATTGTGAAATAGTAGTACACATTGTGAAATAGTAATACACATTGTGAAATAGTAGTACACATTGTGAAATAGTAATACACATTGTGAAATTGTGTAGTACACATTGTGAAATAGTAAACACATTGTTAAATAGTAGTACACATTGTGAAATAGTAATACACATTGTTAAATAGTAGTACACATTGTGAAATAGTAATACACATTGTGAAATAGTAATACACATTGTGAAATAGTAGTACACATTGTGAAATAGTAATACACATTGTGAAATAGTAGTAGACATTGTGAAATAGTAGTACACATTGTGAAATAGTAGTACACATTGTGAAATAGTAGTACACATTGTGAAATAGTAATACACATTGTGAAATAGTGTGTATTACTATTTCACAATGTGTACTACTATTAAACACATTGTTAAATAGTAGTACACATTGTGAAATAGTAATACACATTGTTAAATAGTAGTACACATTGTGAAATAGTAATACACATTGTTAAATAGTAATACACATTGTGAAATAGTAATACGCATTGTGAAATAGTAGTACACATTGTTAAATAGTAATACACATTGTTAAATAGTAGTACACATTGTTAAATAGTAATACACATTGTGAAATAGTAGTACACATTGTGAAATAGTAATACACATTGTGAAATAGTAATACACATTGTGAAATAGTAGTACACATTGTGAAATAGTAAGTACACATTGTAAATAGTAAGTAGACATTGTGAAATAGTAGTACACATTGTTAAATAGTAGTACACATTGTGAAATAGTAGTACACATTGTTAAATAGTAGTACACATTGTTAAATAGTAATACACATTGTTAAATAGTAGTACACATTGTTAAATAGTAATACACATTGTGAAATAGTAGTACACATTGTTAAATAGTAAATGTGAAATAGTAATACACATTGTGAAATAGTAGTACACATTGTTAAATAGTAATACACATTGTGAAATAGTAGTACACATTGTTAAATAGTAATACACATTGCTAAATAGTAGTACACATTGTGAAATAGTAGTACACATTGTGAAATAATAATACACATTGTGAAATAGTAGTACACATTGTGAAATAGTAATACACATTGTGAAATAGTAATACACATTGTGAAATAGTAATACACATTGTGAAATAGTAATACACATTGTGAAATAGTAGTACACATTGTGAAATAGTAATACACATTGTGAAATAGTAGTACACATTGTGAAATAGTAATACACATTGTGAAATAGTAGTACACATTGTGAAATAGTAATACACATTGTGAAATAGTAGTACACATTGTTAAATAGTAATACACATTGTGAAATAGTAGTACACATTGTGAAATAGTAATTCACATTGTGAAATAGTAATACACATTGTGAAATAGTAATACACATTGTGAAATAGTAATACACATTGTTAAATAGTAATACACATTGTGAAATAGTAATACACATTGTTAAATAGTAGTACACATTGTGAAATAGTAATACACATTGTTAAATAGTAATACACATTGTGAAATAGTAATACGCATTGTGAAATAGTAGTACACATTGTTAAATAGTAATACACATTGTTAAATAGTAGTACACATTGTTAAATAGTAATACACATTGTGAAATAGTAGTACACATTGTGAAATAGTAATACACATTGTGAAATAGTAGTACACATTGTTAAATAGTAATACACATTGTGAAATAGTAGTATACACATTGTGAAATAGTAGTACACATTGTGAAATAGTAATACACATTGTGAAATAGTAGTACACATTGTGAAATAGTAGTACACATTGTGAAATAGTAGTACACATTGTGAAATAGTAGTACACATTGTGAAATAGTAATACACATTGTGAAATAGTACATTGTATAGTATTACACAATGTGAAATAGTATTAAACACATTGTTAAATAGTAGTACACATTGTGAAATAGTAATAAATTAGTAGTACACATTGTTAAATAGTAGTACACATTGTGAAATAGTAATACACATTGTTAAATAGTACACATTGTTAAATAGTAATACACATTGTGAAATAGTAGTACACATTGTTAAATAGTAATACACATTGTTAAATAGTAGTACACATTGTTAAATAGTAATACACATTGTGAAATAGTAGTACACATTGTGAAATAGTAATACACATTGTGAAATAGTAGTACACATTGTGAAATAGTAGTACACATTGTGAAATAGTAATACACATTGTGAAATAGTAATACACATTGTGAAATAGTAGTACACATTGTGAAATAGTAGTACACATTGTGAAATAGTAATACACATTGTTAAATAGTAGTACACATTGTTAAATAGTAATACACATTGTTAAATAGTAGTACACATTGTTAAATAGTAGTACACATTGTTAAATAGTAGTACACATTGTGAAATAGTAATACACATTGTTAAATAGTAATACACATTGTGAAATAGTAATACACATTGTGAAATAGTAGTACACATTGTTAAATAGTAATACACATTGTGAAATAGTAGTACACATTGTGAAATAGTAGTACACATTGTGAAATAGTAATACACATTGTGAAATAGTAGTACACATTGTGAAATAGTAATACACATTGTGAAATAGTAATACACATTGTGAAATAGTAGTACACATTGTGAAATAGTAATACACATTGTGAAATAGTAGTAGACATTGTGAAATAGTAGTACACATTGTGAAATAGTAGTACACATTGTGAAATAGTAGTACACATTGTGAAATAGTAATACACATTGTGAAATAGTGTGTATTACTATTTCACAATGTGTACTACTATTAAACACATTGTTAAATAGTAGTACACATTGTGAAATAGTAATACACATTGTTAAATAGTAGTACACATTGTGAAATAGTAATACACATTGTTAAATAGTAATACACATTGTGAAATAGTAATACGCATTGTGAAATAGTAGTACACATTGTTAAATAGTAATACACATTGTTAAATAGTAGTACACATTGTTAAATAGTAATACACATTGTGAAATAGTAGTACACATTGTGAAATAGTAATACACATTGTGAAATAGTAATACACATTGTGAAATAGTAGTACACATTGTGAAATAGTAATACACATTGTGAAATAGTAGTAGACATTGTGAAATAGTAGTACACATTGTGAAATAGTAGTACACATTGTGAAATAGTAATACACATTGTGAAATAGTAGTACACATTGTTAAATAGTAATACACATTGTTAAATAGTAGTACACATTGTTAAATAGTAATACACATTGTGAAATAGTAGTACACATTGTGAAATAGTAATACACATTGTGAAATAGTAGTACACATTGTTAAATAGTAATACACATTGTGAAATAGTAGTACACATTGTTAAATAGTAATACACATTGCTAAATAGTAGTACACATTGTTAAATAGTAATACACATTGTGAAATAGTAGTACACATTGTTAAATAGTAATACACATTGTGAAATAGTAGTACACATTGTTAAATAGTAGTACACATTGTGAAATAGTAATACACATTGTTAAATAGTAATACACATTGTGAAATAGTAATACACATTGTGAAATAGTAGTACACATTGTTAAATAGTAATACACATTGTGAAATAGTAGTACACATTGTGAAATAGTAATACACATTGTGAAATAGTAGTACACATTGTGAAATAGTAATACACATTGTGAAATAGTAATACACATTGTGAAATAGTAGTACACATTGTGAAATAGTAGTACACATTGTGAAATAATAATACACATTGTGAAATAGTAGTACACATTGTGAAATAGTAATACACATTGTGAAATAGTAATACACATTGTGAAATAGTAATACACATTGTGAAATAGTAATACACATTGTGAAATAGTAGTACACATTGTGAAATAGTAATACACATTGTGAAATAGTAGTACACATTGTGAAATAGTAATACACATTGTGAAATAGTAGTACACATTGTGAAATAGTAATACACATTGTGAAATAGTAGTACACATTGTGAAATAGTAATACACATTGTGAAATAGTAGTACACATTGTGAAATAGTAATACACATTGTGAAATAGTAGTACACATTGTGAAATAGTAATACACATTGTGAAATAGTAATACACATTGTGAAATAGTAGTACACATTGTGAAATAGTAGTACACATTGTGAAATAGTAATACACATTGTGAAATAGTAGTACACATTGTGAAATAGTAATACACATTGTGAAATAGTAGTACACATTGTGAAATAGTAGTACA
The DNA here is from genome assembly GCF_023373465.1 of Oncorhynchus keta. Classification (NCBI taxonomy): domain Eukaryota; kingdom Metazoa; phylum Chordata; class Actinopteri; order Salmoniformes; family Salmonidae; genus Oncorhynchus; species Oncorhynchus keta. The sequence goes on along the minus strand of NC_068429.1, from coordinate 255,632 downwards.
CATTGTGAAATAGTAGTACACATTGTGAAATAGTAGTACACATTGTGAAATAGTAGTACACATTGTGAAATAGTAATACACATTGTGAAATAGTAGTACACATTGTGAAATAGTAATACACATTGTTAAATAGTAGTACACATTGTGAAATAGTAATACACATTGTGAAATAGTAGTACACATTGTGAAATAGTAGTACACATTGTGAAATAGTAATACACATTGTGAAATAGTAATACACATTGTTAAATAGTAATACACATTGTGAAATAGTAGTACACATTGTGAAATAGTAATACACATTGTTAAATAGTAATACACATTGTGAAATAGTAATACACATTGTTAAATAGTAATACACATTGTGAAATAGTAGTACACATTGTGAAATAGTAATACACATTGTTAAATAGTAATACACATTGTGAAATAGTAATACACATTGTTAAATAGTAATACACATTGTGAAATAGTAGTACACATTGTGAAATAGTAGTACACATTGTGAAATAGTAATACACATTGTGAAATAGTAATACACATTGTGAAATAGTAGTACACATTGTGAAATAGTAGTACACATTGTGAAATAGTAGTACACATTGTGAAATAGTAATACACATTGTTAAATAGTAATACACATTGTGAAATAGTAGTACACATTGTGAAATAGTAATACACATTGTGAAATAGTAGTACACATTGTGAAATAGTAATACACATTGTGAAATAGTAATACACATTGTGAAATAGTAATACACATTATGAAATAGTAGTACACATTGTGAAATAGTAATACACATTGTGAAATAGTAATACACATTGTGAAATAGTAGTACAGCCAGTCAGATGACGACATAGCTAAGTACCCAGTTATCTTTTTAAGAAACAGTATTTATCTATTATTTTTCCAACATGACAGAGCCTGTAATAAAGACGTGAAACAACTGTGAGATTGATTGACACAAAGTCGTCTTTACTACTGATTTCCCAAGCCACTAACCTGACGTGAAACCAAACCACATGGGGGGGGTGGGGAGCGGAGAGTTGTTGGGGGGGGGGGGGTCTTACGGTGTTTTACAGATTGCAAGTCATATCTCACAGAAAGTGACAGGTTTTCTGACCAAGAGACATGTGAAAGTAGCTGCTCTTGGTCTGGCTTCCGTAATGCAGAACTTCATTACAGATCTACTACTGGCTCTGGGCAGAAATCCTTCTTTAACCTGTATCCTCCCCTTCATCCACACTGACGGAAGTGGATTTAACAAGCGGCATCGATAAGGGACCATGGCTTTTCACCTGGTCAAGTCTATGTCATTGAAAGAGCGGGTGTACTTAATGTTTTGTACACTCAGTCTAGGTGCTTCGTATGAGAGAGAGGATAGCTGAGTAATGGTGGCATTTCCGACTGAGCAGCCAGACTTGGTTTAGACTGCGGTAACAGCCCCTTCTCTAAACCACATCCCTTTACTCTAGCCATAAGTCCCATGGGATTTTTTTTAGTGAGTCAGAAACTTGTTTTAAAGTGGAACTGCAGTCGCTGACGCGGCCTCGTTTGTTGGCTTGCTCCTCATCTAATGCTGGCGGCCATGACACAAACGTGTGTTGGCTTGCTCCTCATCTAATGCTGGCGGGCATGACACAAACGTGAGTTGACTTGGGGGTGTGGTTTGATGTCCTTGCCACCACCAAGACACACCCATCTGGCAGCAACTGTTTTCCCCCAATTAATCACAACAAGCAAACATCCTGCCAGCCTGGTCTCATAGAATAGTCGTAACATAGTAAACATAAATCTGTGACCCAGAAATTAGTATACGTTACGTTTGGTATGGTTACACAAGACAGAAGGTTACTTCAGGCAAAAATGTCTAAGGTTGAATGTTCGAATCTCATCATGGACAGCATTATCGCTAATTAGAAATTTTCAAGCACTTACACATGTTTTGCTACTTTGCAACTACTTAGCATGTTAGCGAACCCTTCCCCTAATCCTAATCTTAACCCGTTTAGCTAACCCTTCCCATATCCCTAACCTTAATAACCTTTTAACCTAACTCCTAACCTTAACTCTAACCCGGCCTAACCCCTAGTCTGGCCAACGTGAGCCAGTTAGCTAACATTAGCATTAGCCACAAGAAATTAGAATTCCTAACATATCATAACTATTGCAATTTCGCAACATACTGTACATTTAGCTAATTCATAACTTACTGTATCATATGAAATGGATGATGGACATACACAAATTGAATACACACCATACGAAACATAACACATAATAAATTAAGTGGAATGTTTTTACGTACAGGATAATACAAAATGCTCTGAGACCAGGTTGCTCCTGCAGGACAAGTTCAATAACTACAGGTAAATGTATGGTGAGATGCCGGAGGAAGCTTTGAAGTCACCTACAGAGTAATTTGACAATAATGCAATTTCTGAATTTATGTAGATAAACTTTCAAAAAGGTCGATGTAGAATAAACTGGTAACAATGTGCACCTTTCACATATCATTGTCATTCCCCGCTGATACAGATACTAACAGCATTATGTCTGGTGGTAATGGAGCTACCATGGTAACATGTCAGAGTGTTCATACCTTCCTGTCTGGTGGTAATGGGGCTACCATGGTAACATGTCAGAGTGTTCATACCTTCCTGTCTGGTGGTAATGGGGCTACCATGGTAACATGTCAGAGTGTTCATACCTTCCTGTCTGGTGGTAATGGGGCTACCATGGTAACATGTCAGAGTGTTCATACCTTCCTGTCTGGTGGTAATGGGGCTACCATGGTAACATGTCAGAGTGTTCATACCTTCCTGTCTGGTGGTAATGGGGCTACCATGGTAACATGTCAGAGTGGTCATACCTTCCTGTCTGGTGGTAATGGGGCTACCATGGTAACATGTCAGAGTGGTCATACCTTCCTGTCTGGTGGTAATGGGGCTACCATGGTAACATGTCAGAGTGTTCATACCTTCCTGTCTGGTGGTAATGGGGCTACCATGGTAACATGTCAGAGTGTTCATACCTTCCTGTCTGATACCTGATCCTGGTCCAGAATACACAGGGTTTTTCCCTCCCCATATTGACTGATACCTGATCCTGGTTCAGAATACACAGGGTTTCTCCCTCCCCATATTGACTGATCCTGGTCCAGAATACACAGGGTTTCTCCCTCCCCATATTGACTGATCCTGGTCCAGAATCCACAGGGTTTCTCCCTCCTCATATTGACTGATCCTGGTCCAGAATACACAGGGTTTCTCCCTCCTCATATTGACTGATCCTGGTCCAGAATACACAGGGTTTCTCCCTCCCCATATTGACTGATCCTGGTCCAGAATACACAGGGATTCTCCCTCCTCATATTGACTGATCCTGGTCCAGAATACACAGGGTTTCTCCCTCCCCATATTGACTGATCCTGGTCCAGAATACACAGGGTTTCTCCCTCCTCATATTGACTGATCCTGGTTCAGAATACCCAGGGTTTCTCCCTCCCCATATTGACTGATCCTGGTCCAGAATACACAGGGTTTCTCCCTCCTCATATTGACTGATACCTGATCCTGGTCCAGAATACACAGGGTTTCTCCCTCCTCATATTGACTGATACCTGATCCTGGTCCAGAATACACAGGGTTTCTCCCTCCCCATATTGACTGATCCTGGTCCAGAATACACAGGGTTTCTCCCTCCTCATATTGACTGATCCTGGTCCAGAATACACAGGGTTTCTCCCTCCTCATATTGACTGATCCTGGTCCAGAATACACAGGGTTTCTCCCTCCCATATTGACTGATCCTGGTCCAGAATACACAGGGTTTCTCCCTCCTCATATTGACTGATACCTGATCCTGGTTCAGAATACACAGGGTTTCTCCCTCCTCATATTGACTGATACCTTATCCTGGTTCAGAATACCCAGGGTTTCTCCCTCCTCATATTGACTGATCCTGGTCCAGAATACACAGGGTTTCTCCCTCCTCATATTGACTGGTCCTGGTCCAGAATACACAGGGTTTCTCCCTCCTCATATTGACTGATCCTGGTCCAGAATACACAGGGTTTCTCCCTCCCATATTGACTGATCCTGGTCCAGAATACACAGGGTTTCTCCCTCCCCATATTGACTGATCCTGGTCCAGAATACACAGAGTTTCTCCCTCCCCATATTGACTGATCCTGGTCCAGAATACACAGGGTTTCTCCCTCCCCATATTGACTGATCCTGGTCCAGAATACACAGGGTTTCTCCCTCCCATATTGACTGATCCTGGTCCAGAATACACAGGGTTTCTCCCTCCCCATATTGACTGATCCTGGTCCAGAATACACAGGGTTTCTCCCTCCCCATATTGACTGATCCTGGTCCAGAATACACAGGGTTTCTCCCTCCCATATTGACTGATCCTGGTCCAGAATACACAGGGTTTCTCCCTCCTCATATTGACTGATACCTGATCCTGGTTCAGAATACCCAGGGTTTCTCCCTCCCATATTGACTGATCCTGGTTCAGAATACACAGGGTTTCTCCCTCCTCATATTGACTGATCCTGGTCCAGAATACACAGGGTTTCTCCCTCCCATATTGACTGATCCTGGTTCAGAATACACAGGGTTTCTCCCTCCTCATATTGACTGATCCTGGTCCAGAATACACAGGGTTTCTCCATCCTCATATTGACTGATCCTGGTTCAGAATACACAGGGTTTCTCCCTCCTCATATTGACTGATAACATTCAATTCAATAATTTAAAAAAAGACAATACAAGTAAAATGTTATGCCTAGTGCCAGGTGTGACACACAAACATCTACTAAGTTAAAGTTTGAACAGACTAAACCTACCTAATTCTGGTCTCTCCCCATCGACGACCGTTGGTAAACAGGCAAGAGAGCTGGAGGCAAGGTACTTTGCCCGCACCCCAAGGTACTTTGCCCGCACCCCAAGGTACTTTGCCAGCTCTCCAAGGTACTTTGCCAGCGCCCCAAGGTACTTTGCCAGCGCTCCAAGGTACTTTGCCAGCGCTCCAAGGTACTTTGCCAGCGCTCCAAGGTACTTTGCCAGCGCTCCAAGGTACTTTGCCAGCGCTCCAAGGTACTTTGCCAGCGCTCCAAGGTACTTTGCCAGCGCTCCAAGGTACTTTGCCAGCGCTCCAAGGTACTTTGCCAGCGCTCCAAGGTATTTTGCCAGCTCTCCAATGTACTTTGCCAGCGCTCCAAGATACTTTGCCAGCTCTCCAAGGTACTTTGCCAGCGCTCCACGGTACTTTGCCAGCGCTCCAAGGTATTTTACCAGCTCTCCAAGGTACTTTGCCAGCGCTCCAAGATACTTTGCCAGCTCTCCAAGGTATTTTGCCAGCTCCCGGCCCCTCACCAAAGATACTAGTTGGTAACACACAAACACACACACACAGAGCACTGATTACATTATCAACGAGGGTTATTATTAACAACGGTGGAACCATCCTGATCGCTGCATATATCACGAATGGTAAACGAAGCCAGCAGGCCGGTTCCACCAGGCTATAGGTTATGAAGGTGAATTGGGTTTAAGACTCTGTTTTGACCTTTGACCGGGTCAAGTGTCACCAATCTGATTCAAGTGTTTCTCCCTTTTCCATTTCTAGGAATGCTCACAGCGAGGGCATGTTGGCGTGATGCTGATGCCACCCGTCCCCCCCGTCCCACCTTCCCCTGCAAGCAGGACATCTCTCAAACAACTGCAGAAGGCAATCTGTGGTCCTTCTGTGGCTCAGTTGGTAGAGCATGGCGCTTGTAACGCCAGGGTAGTGGGTTCGATTCCCGGGACCACCCATACGTAGAATGTATGCACACATGACTGTAAGTCGCTTTGGATAAAAGCGTCAGCTAAATGGCATATATTATTATTATTATTAATCTTCATAAACAATATATTGACTGGGAGGGCCTGTGACAGGGTGATACAATAGACAGCCAAGAGGTCAATTGCATTTTGTTCTAAAGAAAGGACAAAGCTTTTTGATAAAGTACTTCACAACCAAAATGACTCGACTATTTGTATCTGCTTGGCTGGGTAATTAACCTACTATTTATTGTCACATAACACACATTACCATTGTTGATGAAGCCGTCTGTGTCATCATGGCAGTAACTTGGGTCAAGCTAATTCAGGGTCGTTACTGTAAACCAGATGGAATAGAATGGTGGGTCATTCTGAAAGTGAAAGTCCCTCACTACTAACATCCTCAGTACTGACTGATGCTGTAAATCAGTGGGTCATTCTGAAAGTAAAAGTCCCTCAGTCATTGTTTATAATACAGTCAGTGTTGAACTGGAACTGAAGGGAAATCTATGGTCTGTGTGGGAGTGGACACATTTCATGACTCAAACACAAACAGAGGGAGTGGCCACACATCATGACTCAAACACAAACAGAGCCCTACTACATAGAAATCCCTTCACATTAGACGTTTCCTCTCTCTCTCTCTCTGTCTGTCTTTCTCTCTCTCTCTCTGTCTCTCTCTCTCTGTCTCTCTCTGTCTCTCTCTCTCTCTCTCTCTCTCTCTCTCTGTCTCTCTCTCTCTGTCTCTCTCTCTCTCTCTGTCTCTCTCTCTCTGTCTCTCTCTCTCTCTCTCTCTCTCTCTCTCTCTCTCTGTCTTTCTCTCTCTCTCTCTCTCTGTCTCTCTCTCTCTCTGTCTCTCTCTGTCTCTCTCTCTCTGTCTCTCTCTCTCCCTCTGTCTCTCTCTCTCTGTCTCTCTCCCTCTCTCGCTCTCTCTCTCTCTCTCTCACTCTCTCTCTCTCTGTGTCTCTCTCTCTGTCTCTTTCTCTTTGTTGGCATGGGAAACATATGTTTACATTGGCAAAGCAAGTGAAATAGATAATAAACAAAAGTTTAAAAGTTCTCTGTCTGTCGCAAATGAGGCTGAGAGTTGCATCAACCATTTATATATTTATATCAACCATTTATATATTTATATCAACCATTTATATATTTATATCAACCATTTATATCCTATGGGCCCGGATCAAGTATTTCACTATTAAGAAAATAGGGTGCCATGTGTGACTCACTGAAAGCTCTGATCCACATTTACAGGAATGAGTGGCCAAGAGGGTTGATTCTCCTCAGACCACTGGGGGAGTGGCCAAGAGGGTTGATTCTCCTCAGACCACTGGGGGAGTGGCCAAGAGGGTTGATTCTCCTCAGACCACTGGGGGAGTGGCCAAGAGGGTTGATTCTCCTCAGACCACTGGGGGAGTGGCCAAGAGGGTTGATTCTCCTCAGACCACTGGGGGAGTGGCCAAGAGGGTTGATTCTCCTCAGACCACTGGGGAGTGGCCAAGAGGGTTGATTCTCCTCAGACCACTGGGAGAGTGGCCAAGAGGGTTGATTCCCCTCAGACCACTGGGGGAGTGGCCAAGAGGGTTGATTCTCCTCAGACCACTGGGGGAGTGGCCAAGAGGGTTGATTCTCCTCAGACCACTGGGGGAGTGGCCAAGAGGGTTGATTCTCCTCAGACCACTGAGGGAGTGGCCAAGAGGGTTGATTCTCCTCAGACCACTGGGGGAGTGGCCAAGAGGGTTGATTCTCCTCAGACCACTGGGGGAGTGGCCAAGAGGGTTGATTCTCCTCAGACCACTGGGGGAGTGGCCAAGAGGGTTGATTCTCCTCAGACCACTGGGGGAGTGGCCAAGAGGGTTGATTCTCCTCAGACCACTGGGGGAGTGGCCAAGAGAGATGATTCCCCTCAGACCACTGGGGGAGTGGCCAAGAGAGATGATTCCCCTCAGACCACTGGGGGAGTGGCCAAGAGGGTTGATTCTCCTCAGACCACTGGGGGAGTGGCCAAGAGGGTTGATTCTCCTCAGACCACTGGGGGAGTGGCCAAGAGGGTTGATTCTCCTCAGACCACTGGGGGAGTGGCCAAGAGGGTTGATTCTCCTCAGACCACTGGGGGAGTGGCCAAGAGGGTTGATTCTCCTCAGACCACTGGGGGAGTGGCCAAGAGGGTTGATTCTCCTCAGACCACTGGGGGAGTGGCCAAGAGGGTTGATTCTCCTCAGACCACTGGGGGAGTGGCCAAGAGGGTTGATTCTCCTCAGACCACTGGGGGAGTGGCCAAGAGGGTTGATTCTCCTCAGACCACTGGGGGAGTGGCCAAGAGGGTTGATTCTCCTCAGACCACTGGGGGAGTGGCCAAGAGGGTTGATTCCCCTCAGACCACTGGGGGAGTGGCCAAGAGGGTTGATTCTCCTCAGAGCACTGGGGGAGTGGCCAAGAGGATTGATTCCCCTCCGACAACTGGGGGAGTGGGCAAGAGAGATGATTCCCCTCAGACCACTGGGGGAGTGGCCAAGAGGGTTGATTCCCCTCAGACCACTGGGGGAGTGGCCAAGAGGATTGATTCCCCTCCGACAACTGGGGGAGTGGGCAAGAGAGATGATTCCCCTCAGACCACTGGGGGAGTGGCCAAGAGGGTTGATTCCCCTCAGACCACTGGGGGAGTGGCCAAGAGGGTTGATTCTCCTCAGACCACTGGGGGAGTGGCCAAGAGGGTTGATTCTCCTCAGACCACTGGGGGAGTGGCCAAGAAGGTTGATTCCCCTCAGACCACTGGGGGAGTGGCAAAGAGGGTTGATTCCCCTCAGACGACTGGGGGAGTGGCCAAGAGGGTTGATTCCCCTCAGACCACTGGGGGAGTGGCCAAGAGGGTTGATTCTCCTCAGACCACTGGGGGAGTGGCCAAGAGGGTTGATTCTCCTCAGACCACTGGGGGAGTGGCCAAGAGGGTTGATTCCCCTCAGATCACTGGGGGAGTGGCCAAGAGGGTTGATTCCCATCAGACCTCTGAGGGAGTGGCCAAGAGGGTTGATTCCCCTCAGACCTCTGAGGGAGTGGCCAAGAGGGTTGATTCTCCTCAGAGCACTGGGGGAGTGGCCAAGTGGGTTGATTCTCCTCAGACCACTGGGGGGAGTGGCCAAGTGGGTTGATTCTCCTCAGACCACTGGGGAAGTGGCCAAGTGGGTTTATTCTCCTCAGACCACTGGGGGAGTGGCCAAGTGGGTTGATTCTCCTCAGACCACTGGGGGGAGTGGCCAAGTGGGTTGATTCTCCTCAGATCATTGGGGGAGTGGCAAAGTGGGTTGATTCTCCTCAGACCACTGGGGGAGTGGCCAAGTGGGTTGATTCTCCTCAGACCACTGGGGGAGTGGCCAAGTGGGTTGATTCTCCTCAGACCACTGGGGGGAGTGGCCAAGTGGGTTGATTCTCCTCAGATCATTGGGGGAGTGGCAAAGTGGGTTGATTCTCCTCAGACCACTGGGGGAGTGGCCAAGTGGGTTGATTCTCCTCAGACCACTGGGGGAGTGGCCAAGTGGGTTGATTCTCCTCAGACCACTGGGGGAGTGGCCAAGAAGTTTGATTCTCCTCAGACCTCTGAGGGAGTGGCCAGAAGGCCTTCTGGACTAGGTGTGTCTTTGGTTTTTGCATTAATCCCGCCTACTCTAATGAGCCTGCTGCCCCGGCGCTGGAGAGGAAGTGAAAGTCACTTGAAACCTAACAGCCGCCAAAACCAAACACAGCAGATAAAGCCAACCAGCATCATTTGGTTCCCTGGATCTGAATTAATTCGACCCCAAAAGTGAAAAATATGTGAGAAAAGATTAATGAACTGGGTCATGTTTTAGCCTTCTAGCTACATAGCTGCTTACTGCTTACTGTTCAGTGTTCAAGCTAACTAACTAGGCTACTTAGCTAGCTAGCTTACATCTTATCTATTCAGACTGTTTTGTACTCGAAGGAATCTAACAATATCACCATGTAGCTACTACACGGTATAAACCCCACAAGATGACCAATGCCTTTATTTCAACTAGCTAACGTTACCTAGCTAAAGCTCGATATGCAGATTGTTGACATGATCATTTGTTTCGTTTGTAGCTAACATGCAAACATGCATTTGTCAGGGAGATACTGGTGGAGATGGTGTGATTTCGAGGGAATCTGGGGCTGTACAAGATGGTGTGATTTCGAGGGACTCTGGGGCTGTACAAGATGGTGTGATTTCGAGGGAATCTGGGGCTGTACAAGATGGTGTGATTTCGAGGGAATCTGGGGCTGTACAAGATGGTGTGATTTCGAGGGAATCTGGGGCTGTACAAGATGGTGTGATTTCGAGGGAATCTGGGGCTGTACAAGATGGTGTGATTTCGAGGGAATCTGGGGCTGTACAAGATGGTGTGATTTCGAGGGAATCTGGGGCTGTACAAGATGGTGTGATTTCGAGGGAATCTGGGGCTGTACAAGATGGTGTGATTTCGAGGGAATCTGGGGCTGTACAAGATGGTGTGATTTCGAGGGAATCTGAGGCTGTACAAGATGGTGTGATTTCGAGGGAATCTGGGGCTGTACAAGATGGTGTGATTTCGAGGGAATCTGGGGCTGTACAAGATGGTGTGATTTCGAGGGAATCTGGGGCTGTACAAGATGGTGTGATTTCGAGGGAATCTGGGGCTGTACAAGATGGTGTGATTTCGAGGGAATCTGGGGCTGTACACGATGTGGTTGTTCCAACCCCAACACTTAAAGAGAGGTAAAACATGCTGTGTGCATTTTCTGTTCGGCTTTGTGATTCAGTAACTATTTTGTTGGTAATCGACCAAAATAGTTAGCTACTGCATGTTTGCCTGTTCAGCACATTGCCTGCCTATATACAGCATCGATTCCTACCTAATGTTATCGCAGTGCTAGAGGTGTCACTACAGACCCTGGTTCGATCCCGGGCTGTATCACATTCGTGATCGGGAGTCGCATAGGGCGGCGCACAATTGGCCCAGCGTCGTCCGGGTTTTGTGTAGGAGTGTAGGCCATCATTGTAAAATAAGAATTTGTTCTTAACCGACTTGCCTAGTTAAATAAAGGTTAAATAACATATTTTTGATGAATTTTTTAACCACCAGAGCGACTGATGAATATCAAGCGTGGCCAGTCAAGTAAACAATGGCTCATCTGCATATTGGTATACAATCTACACAGGACTTTCTAATCAGCAGATTTGCATGAGTTTCGGCTTTCCATGTAGGAAATCAACATGTGGTAAAACAGGTAATAGACCAATGACAAATAGAGTTCCAAACCTCTCTGACAATAACAGTTTTTAGTTTTCCCCTCCTACTCAGATCACTCCCAGACAATCCTTGTGAAATTCTTGCTTGAGGAATATTTTTTAGCTAAAAAGCTATTTTTGTCAATTTTAATGTCAGTTTATTACAGTGAGGTACTTAATTGTTACACATAAATTATTTGATATTGATACAAAGACAGCTGCATCGAGCTTTTAATGTCCATCAAGTCATATCAGGATGGTTACATTAGCGTGTTACACTGGTTACAGCACAACACCACATCCTATGTATGTAAAGGATACTGTTGTGACACCGACTTACTGTCTCGTCCACTCCCTTGTCCACTGGCGCTCAACATCACCGGTCTACTAACCACCGGGACCACCGGTCCTGGTAACCCGGCTTTACTTATGCCTGGCAACCATCATTACGCACACCTGCATCTTATCATCAGTCACACCTGGACTTCATTTCTCCCTTGATTACCCTTTATATAGCACTCTTCTGTTATCAGTCAGCAAGGAGTATTGGTTATGTTTCCTTGTCAGACGCTTCTCTTGTTTTGTATCGCTGCGTGTTCGTTATTATTAAATTCACTAACTGCTTCCTGCTTCCTGACTCCCTGCGTCTACGTTACAGAATACTCCCTCCACAAATAGAAGCAGCAGTTAATCAAGACATCTCCCAAATGGTCGGCGAACAGGGACACTTTTTTCGTCAAATACCATGACACCGTCAACACCATGACCAACTGGCTCATTTGGGAACGGCTATGGATGAGGTCCCCCACGTTCTTCAATGAGTCGACATTACTCAAGGGCCATCATCTCCCTAAACAGAGGAGGGTTCTCTACCACAGGTCGACCCAGCGAGCCAGTACCCATCCAGCAGTCCATCCTGGTCAGAGATGCCCGTTTTTCCCTCCCAAACAAATATAACGGGACTCCATCCAAGTGCCGTTGCTTCCTCCTCTATTGTTCCCTCTATTCTGCTCATCAAATAGGTGCCCCACCCCCCACCACGAGAGGTCCAAGGTTGCCGTGGTTATTTCTCTTCTGACCGGACGGGTGTTGGAGTGGTCTACGGCCATCTGGGAGAGGAGGAGAGGAGGAGCTGGGTCCCTATGATGGATGCATGGCTTTGTTCAAGGAGGTCTTCATCCATCCACCAGAGGGCAGAGCTCCAACTACGGCCGGACCGTGGAGGTGGACACGCTCACCTTTCAGGACAGTGGCAGCATCCAGCGGATGGAATGAGCCGGCGCTCCGCATCCTATTCAGAAGAGGATTGCACGAAGAGGTCCAGACGGAGTTGGCGTGCTGAGACGACAACTTCTACGTCTGGATAACCTGCTTCGGGAACGTTGGTAACCCCCACCGCCTCTCTCCCTCCTCCGTTGATCATTCTGAGTCAGAGCCTGAACCCATGGAAGTTGGGGCCACACGCCTCTCTGCGGCTGAGCAACGCCATCGTAGACAGCTGGGGCTCTATCCTTATTGCGGCCAGGAAGGGCACCAGCTTAAACGGTATCCGGTACGTTCTAAGATTGCAGTCTTTCCAGCTTCAGTTTGAAGTGATTGTGTTGGCTGTGTTGTTAGCTGTGTTGTTGGCTAGCTCCTCTGAACAACAGTGTCCTAATGAGAGACCACATTTTCTATGTATCCAAATAAATGTCTCTTGAAAATAGATTTTAAGCAAATGCAGTTACTTTTCTGTTATTCTAGCTGCAATTTTTTGACGTGACTGTAAGTTAGCTGTAGTTGGCTAGCTAGCAAGCAAGAGATAAGAATGTTGCCAGCCAGTATGGCAATGGAACATTTAGAACGAACGACTGGGTCAAGTCCACAGATACAGAACAAAAAGACTGAACGACTGGCAACCAAACCAATAGAACGAACGACCAGCCGGCTTAGGTAGCAACTCTAGATTTGTGTCGGGACTATATCTTGTGGAAGGATGAAATAGTACGAATAAATTTATAAAAATATGGACTCTATGCAAACTGGAAACCATATATCCTGAGGCTGCATTTATTGTCGTCGGGGATTTCAACAAAGTAAATTTGAGAACAAGGCTACCTAAATTCTATCAGCATATTGATTGTAGCACTCGCGCAGGCAATACACTGGATCACTGCTACTCTAACTTCCGTGATACATACAAGGCCTACCTTCCCTTCGGCAAATCTGACCACGACTCTGTCCTATAGGCAGAAACTCAAACAGAATGTACCCGTGACGAGCTATTCAACACTGGGAAATGTTCCGGGCGGCCTCAGAGATGAATATAGATATATAGAATATAGAATATATTAGCTGATTCAGTGAGTGAGATAATAAGGAAGTGCATTGGAGATGTTGTTCTCATTGTGTCCATTAAAACCAGAAACCGTAGATTGCAGCATTCGCGCAAAACCGAAAGTGCGAACCACCACATTTAACCATGGAACCATGGAAAGATGACTGGGAATATGGCCCAATACAAACAGTGTAGTTATTCCCTCCACAAGGCAATCAAACAAGCGAAATGTCAGGATAGGGACAAAGTAGAGTCGCAATTCAACGGCTCAGACACAAGACGAATGTGGCAGGGTCTACAGGCAATCACAGACTACAAAAAGAAAACCAACCACATCACGGACACCTACATCTTTCTTCCAGACAAACTAAGCACCGTCTTTGTCCTCTTTGAGGATAATACAGTGCCACCAACGCGGCCCGCTACCAAGGACCTTCAAGTTTGCCCTCTCCTTCTCCGTGGCCGATTTGAGTAAAACATCTAACGTGTTAACCCTAACAAGACTGCCGGCCCAGACGGCATCCCTAGCCGCGTCCTCAGAGCATGCACAGACCAGCTGGCTGGTGTGTTTACGGACATATTCAATCTCTCCCTATCCCAGTCTGCTGTCCCCACATGTTTCAAGATGGCCACCATTGTTCCTGTACCCAGGAAGGCAAAGGTATCTGAGCTAAATGACTATTGCCCCGTAGCCCTCACTTCTGTCATCATGAAGTGATTTGAGAGACGAGACAAGGATCATATCACCTCCACCTTACCTGCAACACTAGACCCACTTCAGTTTGCTTTCCGCCCCAATAGGTCCACAGACAATGCAAATGCCATCACACTGCCCTATACCATCTGGACAAGAGGAATACCTATGTAAGAATGCTGTTCATTGACTGCAGCTCAGCATTCAACACCATAGTACCCTCCAAGCTCATCATTAAGGTTGAGGCCCTGGGTCTCAACCCCACCCTTTGCAATTGGGTCCTGGACTTCCTCACGGGCCGCCCCCAGGTGGTGAAGGAAGGAAACAACATATCCACTTCGCTGATCCTCAACACTGGGGCCCCACAAGGATGCATGCTCAGACCACTCCTGTACTCCCTGTTCACCCATGAATGCGTGGCCATGCACGCCTCAATCATCTCAATCATCAAGTTTGCAGATGTTGATTACCAACAACAACGAGACAGCCTACAGGGAGGAGGTGAGGGCCCTCGGAGTGTGGTGTCAGGAAAACAATCTCTCCCTCAACATCAACAAAACAAAGGAGATGATTGTGGACTTCAGGAAACGTCAGAGAGAGCACCCCCCTAACCATATCGACGTGACAGCAGTGGAGAAAGTGGAAAGTTTTAAGTTCCTCGGCGTACACATCACGGACAAACTGAAATGGTCCACCCACACAGACACCCAGCAGCGTTGCAGTTCTTGACACAAACCGATGCGTCTGGCACCTACTACCATCCCCCTTTCAAAGGCACTTAAATATTTAGTCTTGTCCATTCACCCTCTGAATGGTACACATACACAATACATGTCTCAATTGTCTCAAGCCTTAAAAATCCTTCTTTAACCCCTCCTTCATCTACACTGTTGATTTAACAAGTAAATAAGAGATCACTCTTGGCATTCTCTCAACCAGCTTCATGAGGTAGTCACCTGGAATGCTGGTTTATTGGTCAATTTTTTTTCAGATATTAATAGAACCTACAAAAAAACATGTACTTATTTGGTATTTGGTATTTTATTTATTGGTATTTGGTATTTTATTTATTGGTATTTGGTATTTTCCTGGGGTCCACACAGAACACAGAACACAGAACATGAAACATAATACAGAATGACATAAAACAGAACATCATAAGACAAGAACAGAACTACATAACTACATATTTACATATACATATTTTTTAAAAGGCACACGTAGCCTACATATCAATGCATACACACAAACTATCTATGTCATACTTACATCGGCATCGAACATGTCACCCTCCCTAGGAGACGGGGTGACCTCGATAATTTATTGTTGAAACGAGAGGCTGCCTGGGTCTTTAATTTAAAGACCCTTGCTCCCTTCGGTCTCGACGGAGACCTCGATCTGAAGCCACTCTTGTGATTCTTGTGATTTTTCTATTCATTGTAAATGATGGCTTATGTAGCCAAATTGTGTTCTATTTATATCTGTCGATTAACCAATGATATCAGGCTACACCCGGCCATGATTACATTATACCTGTGTGTGTCCTTTGACACTATATAAACTAGTGACCCCGTAGTGTTTGTCACTATACCCTGTGGAAGACAGCTTGTCTGTCCAAACGTTGGTTATCAGGTTATTCAATGATTGCATCTGAGCTCCTAGAGTGTGAGGCTCTCCTTTTCTTCTTCTGGTGTTCTACTCCACGAGCCAGCACCTCGTCTAAACAGGTGTGTGTTCCATTCGCTTCCAGAAATACCACAGTATGTTGTCATAGCAGCAAGATTTGTGACCTGTTTGCCGCAAGAAAAGAGAGAATAGAGAGAGAGAGAGAGAGAGGGAGAGAGGGAGAGACAGAGAGAGCACCTTGATCGAGAGAAAGCCTTGGGAGGGAGAGGGAGAGAGAGACAGTATATTTGACCTCTCAGCTTCCCTATCAAATCTAAAAATCTCGAATAGAAAACCGAAGAAAATTAACAATAATGACAAATGGTTTGATGAAGAATGCAAAAATCTAAGAAAGAAATTGAGAAACCTGTCCAACCAAAAACATAGAGACCCGGAAAACCTGAGTCTACGCCTTCACTATGGTGAATCACTAAAACAATACAGAAATACACCACGGAAAAGAGAGAACAGCATGTTAGAAGTCAGCTCAATGTAATTGAAGAATCCATAGACTCTAAACACTTCTAGGAAAATTGGAAAACACTAAACAAACAACAACATGAAGAATTATCTATCCAAAATTGAGTTGTATGGGTAAACCACTTCTCCAATCTTTTTGGCTCTATAACAAAGAATAAAGAGCAAAAATATATACATGATCAAATACAGATCTTAGAATCAACTATTAAAGACTACCAGAACCTGCTGGATTCTCCAATTACATTGAATGAGTTACAGGACAAAATAAAAACCCTCCAACCCAAAAAGGCCTGTGGTGTTGATGGTATCCTCAATGAAACGATCAAATATACAGACAACAAATTCCAATTGGCTATACTAAAACTCTTTAACATCATACTTAGCTCTGGCATCTTCCCCAATATTTGGAACCAAGGACTGATCACCCCAATCCACAAAAGTGGAGACAAATTTGACCCCAATAACTACCGTGGAATATGTGTCAACAGTAACCTTGGGAAAATCCTCTGCATTATTATTAACAGCAGACTCGTACATTTCCTCAATGAAAACAATGTACTGAGCAAATGTCAAATTGGCTTTTTACCAAATGACCGTACAACAGACCATGTATTCACCCTGCACACCCTAATTGACAACTAAACAAACCAAAACAAAGGCAAAGTCTTCTCATGCTTTGTTGATTTCAAAAAAGCCTTCGACTCAATTTGGCATGAGGGTCTGCTATACAAACTGATGGAAAGTGGTGTTGGGGGTAAAACATACGACATTATAAAATCCATGTACACAAACAACAAGTGTGCGGTTAAAATTGGCAAAAAACACACACATTTCTTCACACAGGGTCGTGGGGTTAGACAGGGATGCAGCTTAAGCCCCACCCTCTTCAACATATATATCAATGAATTGGCGCGGGCACTAGAAAAGTCTGCAGCACCCGGCCTCCCCCTGCTAGAATCCGAAGTCAAATGTCTGCTGTTTGCTGATGATCTGGTGCTTCTGTCACCAACCAAGGAGGGCCTACAGCAGCACCTAGATCTTATGCACAGATTCTGTCAGACCTGGGCCCTGACAGTAAATCTCAGTAACACCAAAATAATGGTGTTCCAAAAAAGGTCCAGTCACCAGGACCACAAATACAAATTCCATCTAGACACTGTTGCCCTAGAGCACACAAAAACGATACATACCTTGGCCTAAACATCAGCGCCACAGGTAACTTCCACAAAGCTGTGAACGATCTGAGAGACAAGGCAAGAAGGGCATTCTATGCCATCAAAAGAAACATAAATTTCAACATACCAATTAGGATTTGGCTAAAAATACTTCAATCAGTCATAGAGCCGATTGCCCTTTATGGTTGTGAGGTCTGGGGTCCTCTCACCAACCAAGACTTCACAAAATGGGACAAACACCAAATTGAGACTCTGCACGCAGAATTCTGCAAAAATATCCTCCGTGTACAACGTAGAACACCAAATAATGCATGCAGAGCAGAATTAGGTCGATACCCACAAATGATCAAAATCCAGAAAAGAGCTGTTACATTCTACAACCACCTAAAAGGAAGCGATTCACAAACCTTCCATAACAAAGCCATCACCTACAGAGAGATGAACCTGGAGAAGAGTCCCCTAAGCAAGCTGGTCCTGGGGCTCTGTTCACAAACACAAACACACCCTACAGAGCCCCAGGACAACAGCACAATTAGACCCAACCAAATCATGAGAAAACAAAAAGATAATTATTTAACACATTGGAAAGAATTAACAAAAAAACAGAGCAAACTAGAATGCTATTTGGCCCTACACAGAGAGTACACAGCGGCAGAATACCTGACCACTGTGACTGACCCAAAATTAAGGAAAGCTTTGACTATGTACAGACTCAGTGAGCATAGCCTTGCTATTGAGAAAGGCCGCCGTAGGCAGACATGGTTCTCAAGAGAAGACAGGCTATGTGCTCACTGCCCACAAAATGAGGTGGAAACTGAGCTGCACTTCCTAACCTCCTGCCCAATGTATGACCACATTAGAGAGACATATTTTGCTCAGATTACACAGATCCACAAAGAATTCGAAAACAAATCCAATTTTGAAAAACTCCTATATCTACTGGGTGAAATTCCACAGTGTGCCATCACAGCAGCAAGATTTGTGACCTGTTGCCACGAGAAAAGGGCAACCAGTGAAGAACAAACACCATTGTAAATACAACCCATATTTATGCTTATATATTTTATATTGTGTCCTTTAACCATTTGTACATTGTTAAAACACTGTATATATATATATACAATTTTTACTTTATTTAATGAGGCAAGTCAGTTAAGAACATATTCTTATTTTCAATGACAGTTAACTGCCTGTTCAGGGGCAGAACGACAGATTTGTACCTTGTCAGCTCAGGGGTTTGAACTCGCAACCTTCCAGTTACTAGTCCAACGCTCTAACCACTAGGCTACGCTGCCGCCCCTTAATATGATAATATATAACACTTGTAATGTCTTTACTGTTTTGAAACTTCTGTATGTGTAATGTTTACTGTTAATTTTTGTTGTTTTTCACTTTATATATTCACTTTGTATGTTGTCGTCCTCACTTGCTTTGGCAATGTTAACACATGTTTCCCATGGCAATAAAGCCCTTGAATTGAATTGAGAGCCTTGGGAGAGAGAGAGAGAGAGAGAGAGAGAGAGAGCCTTGGGATAGAGAGAGGGGGAGAGAGAGAGAGAGAGAGAGAGAGAGAGAGAGAGAGAGAGAGAGAGAGAGAGAGAGAGAGAGAGAGAGAGAGAGAGAGAGAGAGAGAGAGAGAGAGAGAGAGAGAGAGAGAGAGAGAGAGAGAGAGCATATTAACACCCATCTTCAAGCCATGAGGAGACATGGTCATCTTCAAGCCAAGAGGAGACATGGTCATCTTCAAGCAATGAGGAGACATGGTCATTGTCATGAGGAGACATTGTCATCTTCAAGCCAAGAGGAGACATGGTCATCTTCAAGGAGGAGACATGGTCATCTTCAAGCCAAGAGGAGACATGGTCATCTTCAAGCAATGAGGAGACATGGTCATCTTCAAGCCATGAGGAGACATGGCCATCTTCAAGCCATGAGGAGACATGGTCATCTTCAAGCCAAGAGGAGACATGGTCATCTTCAAGCCATGAGGAGACATGGTCATCTTAAAG
The DNA here is from genome assembly GCF_023373465.1 of Oncorhynchus keta. Classification (NCBI taxonomy): domain Eukaryota; kingdom Metazoa; phylum Chordata; class Actinopteri; order Salmoniformes; family Salmonidae; genus Oncorhynchus; species Oncorhynchus keta. The sequence goes on along the minus strand of NC_068429.1, from coordinate 236,191 downwards.
CCATGAGGAGACATGGTCATCTTCAAGCCAAGAGGAGACATGGTCATCTTCAAGCCATGAGGAGATATGGTCATCTTCAAGCCATGAGGAGACATGGTCATCTTCAAGCCAAGAGGAGACATGGTCATCTTCAAGCCATGAGGAGACATGGTCATCTTCAAGCCATGAGGAGACATGGTCATCTTCAAGCCATGAGGAGACATGGTCATCTTCAAGCCATGAGGAGACATGGTCATCTTCAAGCCATGAGGAGACATGGTCATCTTCAAGGAGGAGACATGGTCATCTTCAATCCAAGAGGAGACATGGTCATCTTCAAGGAGGTGACATGGTCATCTTCAATCCAAGAGGAGACATTGTCATCTTCAAGCCATGAGGAGACATGGTCATCTTCAAGCCATGAGGAGACATGGTCATCTTCAAGCCATGAGGAGACATGGTCATCTTCAAGCCATGAGGAGATATGGTCATCTTCAAGCCATGAGGAGACATGGTCATCTTCAAGCCATGAGGAGACATGATCATCTTCAAGCCATGAGGAGACATGGTCATCTTCAAGCCATGAGGAGACATGGTCATCTTCAAGCCATGAGGAGATATGGTCATCTTCAAGCAATGAGGAGACATGGTCATCTTCAAGGAGGAGACATGGTCATCTTCATGCCATGAGGGGACATGGTCATCTTCAAGCCAAGAGGAGACATGGTCATCTTCAAGCCAAGAGGAGACATGGTCATCTTCAAGCCAAGAGGAGACATGGTCATCTTCAAGCCAAGAGGAGACATGGTCATCTTCAAGCCAAGAGGAGACATGGTCATCTTCAAGCCAAGAGGAGACATGGTCATCTTCAAGCCATGAGGAGACATTGTCATCTTCAAGCCAAGAGGAGACATGGTCATCTTCAAGGAGGAGACATGGTCATCTTCAAGCCAAGAGGAGACATGGTCATCTTCAAGCAATGAGGAGACATGGTCATCTTCAAGCCATGAGGAGACATGGTCATCTTCAAGCCATGAGGAGACATGGTCATCTTCAAGCCAAGAGGAGACATGGACATCTTCAAGCCATGAGGAGACATGGTCATCTTAAAGCCATGAGGAGACATGGTCATCTTCAAGCCAAGAGGAGACATGGTCATCTTCAAGCCATGAGGAGATATGGTCATCTTCAAGCCATGAGGAGACATGGTCATCTTCAAGCCAAGAGGAGACATGGTCATCTTCAAGCCATGAGGAGACATGGTCATCTTCAAGCCATGAGGAGACATGGTCATCTTCAAGCCATGAGGAGACATGGTCATCTTCAAGCCATGAGGAGACATGGTCATCTTCAAGGAGGAGACATGGTCATCTTCAATCCAAGAGGAGACATGGTCATCTTCAAGGAGGTGACATGGTCATCTTCAATCCAAGAGGAGACATTGTCATCTTCAAGCCATGAGGAGACATGGTCATCTTCAAGCCATGAGGAGACATGGTCATCTTCAAGCCATGAGGAGACATGGTCATCTTCAAGCCATGAGGAGATATGGTCATCTTCAAGCCATGAGGAGACATGGTCATCTTCAAGCCAAGAGGAGACATGGTCATCTTCAAGCCAAGAGGAGACATGGTCATCTTCAAGCCAAGAGGAGACATGGTCATCTTCAAGCCATGAGGAGACATTGTCATCTTCAAGCCAAGAGGAGACATGGTCATCTTCAAGGAGGAGACATGGTCATCTTCAAGCCAAGAGGAGACATGGTCATCTTCAAGCAATGAGGAGACATGGTCATCTTCAAGCCATGAGGAGACATGGTCATCTTCAAGCCATGAGGAGACATTGTCATCTTCAAGCCAAGAGGAGACATGGTCATCTTCAAGGAGGAGACATGGTCATCTTCAAGCCAAGAGGAGACATGGTCATCTTCAAGCAATGAGGAGACATGGTCATCTTCAAGCCATGAGGAGACATGGCCATCTTCAAGCCATGAGGAGACATGGTCATCTTCAAGCCAAGAGGAGACATGGTCATCTTCAAGCCATGAGGAGACATGGTCATCTTAAAGCCATGAGGAGACATGGTCATCTTCAAGCCAAGAGGAGACATGGTCATCTTCAAGCCATGAGGAGATATGGTCATCTTCAAGCCATGAGGAGACATGGTCATCTTCAAGCCAAGAGGAGACATGGTCATCTTCAAGCCATGAGGAGACATGGTCATCTTCAAGCCATGAGGAGACATGGTCATCTTCAAGCCATGAGGAGACATGGTCATCTTCAAGCCATGAGGAGACATGGTCATCTTCAAGCCATGAGGAGACATGGTCATCTTCAAGGAGGAGACATGGTCATCTTCAATCCAAGAGGAGACATGGTCATCTTCAAGGAGGTGACATGGTCATCTTCAATCCAAGAGGAGACATTGTCATCTTCAAGCCATGAGGAGACATGGTCATCTTCAAGCCATGAGGAGACATGGTCATCTTCAAGCCATGAGGAGACATGGTCATCTTCAAGCCATGAGGAGATATGGTCATCTTCAAGCCATGAGGAGACATGGTCATCTTCAAGCCATGAGGAGACATGATCATCTTCAAGCCATGAGGAGACATGGTCATCTTCAAGCCATGAGGAGACATGGTCATCTTCAAGCCATGAGGAGATATGGTCATCTTCAAGCAATGAGGAGACATGGTCATCTTCAAGGAGGAGACATGGTCATCTTCAAGCCATGAGGGGACATGGTCATCTTCAAGCCAAGAGGAGACATGGTCATCTTCAAGCCAAGAGGAGACATGGTCATCTTCAAGCCAAGAGGAGACATGGTCATCTTCAAGCCAAGAGGAGACATGGTCATCTTCAAGCCAAGAGGAGACATGGTCATCTTCAAGCCAAGAGGAGACATGGTCATCTTCAAGCCATGAGGAGACATTGTCATCTTCAAGCCAAGAGGAGACATGGTCATCTTCAAGGAGGAGACATGGTCATCTTCAAGCCAAGAGGAGACATGGTCATCTTCAAGCAATGAGGAGACATGGTCATCTTCAAGCCATGAGGAGACATGGTCATCTTCAAGCCATGAGGAGACATGGTCATCTTCAAGCCAAGAGGAGACATGGACATCTTCAAGCCATGAGGAGACATGGTCATCTTAAAGCCATGAGGAGACATGGTCATCTTCAAGCCAAGAGGAGACATGGTCATCTTCAAGCCATGAGGAGATATGGTCATCTTCAAGCCATGAGGAGACATGGTCATCTTCAAGCCAAGAGGAGACATGGTCATCTTCAAGCCATGAGGAGACATGGTCATCTTCAAGCCATGAGGAGACATGGTCATCTTCAAGCCATGAGGAGACATGGTCATCTTCAAGCCATGAGGAGACATGGTCATCTTCAAGGAGGAGACATGGTCATCTTCAATCCAAGAGGAGACATGGTCATCTTCAAGGAGGTGACATGGTCATCTTCAATCCAAGAGGAGACATTGTCATCTTCAAGCCATGAGGAGACATGGTCATCTTCAAGCCATGAGGAGACATGGTCATCTTCAAGCCATGAGGAGACATGGTCATCTTCAAGCCATGAGGAGATATGGTCATCTTCAAGCCATGAGGAGACATGGTCATCTTCAAGCCAAGAGGAGACATGGTCATCTTCAAGCCAAGAGGAGACATGGTCATCTTCAAGCCAAGAGGAGACATGGTCATCTTCAAGCCATGAGGAGACATTGTCATCTTCAAGCCAAGAGGAGACATGGTCATCTTCAAGGAGGAGACATGGTCATCTTCAAGCCAAGAGGAGACATGGTCATCTTCAAGCAATGAGGAGACATGGTCATCTTCAAGCCATGAGGAGACATGGTCATCTTCAAGCCATGAGGAGACATGGTCATCTTCAAGCCAAGAGGAGACATGGTCATCTTCAAGCCATGAGGAGACATGGTCATCTTAAAGCCATGAGGAGACATGGTCATCTTCAAGCCAAGAGGAGACATGGTCATCTTCAAGCCATGAGGAGATATGGTCATCTTCAAGCCATGAGGAGACATGGTCATCTTCAAGCCAAGAGGAGACATGGTCATCTTCAAGCCATGAGGAGACATGGTCATCTTCAAGCCATGAGGAGACATGGTCATCTTCAAGCCATGAGGAGACATGGTCATCTTCAAGCCATGAGGAGACATGGTCATCTTCAAGGAGGAGACATGGTCATCTTCAATCCAAGAGGAGACATGGTCATCTTCAAGGAGGTGACATGGTCATCTTCAATCCAAGAGGAGACATTGTCATCTTCAAGCCATGAGGAGACATGGTCATCTTCAAGCCATGAGGAGACATGGTCATCTTCAAGCCATGAGGAGACATGGTCATCTTCAAGCCAAGAGGAGACATGGTCATCTTCAAGCAATGAGGAGACATGGTCATCTTCAAGCCATGAGGAGACATGGTCATCTTCAAGCCATGAGGAGACATGGTCATCTTCAAGCCAAGAGGAGACATGGTCATCTTCAAGCCATGAGGAGACATGGTCATCTTCAAGCCATGAGGAGACATGATCATCTTCAAGCCATGAGGAGACATGGTCATCTTCAAGCCATGAGGAGACATGGTCATCTTCAAGCCATGAGGAGATATGGTCATCTTCAAGCAATGAGGAGACATGGTCATCTTCAAGGAGGAGACATGGTCATCTTCAAGCCATGAGGGGACATGGTCATCTTCAAGCCAAGAGGAGACATGGTCATCTTCAAGCCAAGAGGAGACATGGTCATCTTCAAGCCAAGAGGAGACATGGTCATCTTCAAGCCAAGAGGAGACATGGTCATCTTCAAGCCAAGAGGAGACATGGTCATCTTCAAGCCAAGAGGAGACATGGTCATCTTCAAGCCATGAGGAGACATTGTCATCTTCAAGCCAAGAGGAGACATGGTCATCTTCAAGGAGCAGACATGGTCATCTTCAAGCCAAGAGGAGACATGGTCATCTTCAAGCAATGAGGAGACATGGTCATCTTCAAGCCATGAGGAGACATGGTCATCTTCAAGCCATGAGGAGACATGGTCATCTTCAAGCCAAGAGGAGACATGGTCATCTTCAAGCCATGAGGAGACATGGTCATCTTAAAGCCATGAGGAGACATGGTCATCTTCAAGCCAAGAGGAGACATGGTCATCTTCAAGCCATGAGGAGATATGGTCATCTTCAAGCCATGAGGAGACATGGTCATCTTCAAGCCAAGAGGAGACATGGTCATCTTCAAGCCATGAGGAGACATGGTCATCTTCAAGCCATGAGGAGACATGGTCATCTTCAAGCCATGAGGAGACATGGTCATCTTCAAGCCATGAGGAGACATGGTCATCTTCAAGGAGGAGACATGGTCATCTTCAATCCAAGAGGAGACATGGTCATCTTCAAGGAGGTGACATGGTCATCTTCAATCCAAGAGGAGACATTGTCATCTTCAAGCCATGAGGAGACATGGTCATCTTCAAGCCATGAGGAGACATGGTCATCTTCAAGCCATGAGGAGACATGGTCATCTTCAAGCCAAGAGGAGACATGGTCATCTTCAAGCCATGAGGAGACATGGTCATCTTAAAGCCATGGGGAGACATGATCATCTTCAAGCCATGAGGAGACATGGTCATCTTCAAGCCATGAGGAGACATGGTCATCTTCAAGCCATGAGGAGATATGGTCATCTTCAAGCAATGAGGAGACATGGTCATCTTCAAGGAGGAGACATGGTCATCTTCAAGCCATGAGGGGACATGGTCATCTTCAAGCCAAGAGGAGACATGGTCATCTTCAAGCCATGAGGAGACATGGTCATCTTCGAGGAGGAGACATGGTCATCTTCAAGGAGGAGACATGGTCATCTTCAAGGAGGTGACATGGTCATCTTCAAGCCAAGAGGAGACATGGTCATCTTCAAGCCAGTAGGAGACATGGTCATCTTCAAGCCATGAGGAGACATGGTCATCTTCAAGCCAAGAGGAGACATGGTCATATTCAAGCCAAGAGGAGACATGGTCATCTTCAAGCCAAGAGGAGATATGGTCATCTTCAAGCCATGAGGAGACATGGTCATCTTCGAGGAGGAGACATGGTCATCTTCAAGGAGGAGACATGGTCATCTTCAAGGAGGTGACATGGTCATCTTCAAGCCAAGAGGAGACATGGTCATCTTCAAGCCAGTAGGAGACATGGTCATCTTCAAGCCATGAGGAGACATGGTCATCTTCAATCCAAGAGGAGACATGGTCATCTTCAAGGAGGTGACATGGTCATCTTCAATCCAAGAGGAGACATTGTCATCTTCAAGCCATGAGGAGACATGGTCATCTTCAAGCCATGAGGAGACATGGTCATCTTCAAGCCATGAGGAGACATGGTCATCTTCAAGCCATGAGGAGATATGGTCATCTTCAAGCCATGAGGAGACATGGTCATCTTCAAGCCAAGAGGAGACATGGTCATCTTCAAGCCAAGAGGAGACATGGTCATCTTCAAGCCAAGAGGAGACATGGTCATCTTCAAGCCATGAGGAGACATTGTCATCTTCAAGCCAAGAGGAGACATGGTCATCTTCAAGGAGGAGACATGGTCATCTTCAAGCCAAGAGGAGACATGGTCATCTTCAAGCAATGAGGAGACATGGTCATCTTCAAGCCATGAGGAGACATGGTCATCTTCAAGCCATGAGGAGACATGGTCATCTTCAAGCCAAGAGGAGACATGGTCATCTTCAAGCCATGAGGAGACATGGTCATCTTAAAGCCATGAGGAGACATGGTCATCTTCAAGCCAAGAGGAGACATGGTCATCTTCAAGCCATGAGGAGATATGGTCATCTTCAAGCCATGAGGAGACATGGTCATCTTCAAGCCAAGAGGAGACATGGTCATCTTCAAGCCATGAGGAGACATGGTCATCTTCAAGCCATGAGGAGACATGGTCATCTTCAAGCCATGAGGAGACATGGTCATCTTCAAGCCATGAGGAGACATGGTCATCTTCAAGGAGGAGACATGGTCATCTTCAATCCAAGAGGAGACATGGTCATCTTCAAGGAGGTGACATGGTCATCTTCAATCCAAGAGGAGACATTGTCATCTTCAAGCCATGAGGAGACATGGTCATCTTCAAGCCATGAGGAGACATGGTCATCTTCAAGCCATGAGGAGACATGGTCATCTTCAAGCCATGAGGAGATATGGTCATCTTCAAGCCATGAGGAGACATGGTCATCTTCAAGCCATGAGGAGACATGGTCATCTTCAAGCCATGAGGAGACATGGTCATCTTCAAGCCATGAGGAGATATGGTCATCTTCAAGCCATGAGGAGACATGGTCATCTTCAAGCCATGAGGAGACATGATCATCTTCAAGCCATGAGGAGACATGGTCATCTTCAAGCCATGAGGAGACATGGTCATCTTCAAGCCATGAGGAGATATGGTCATCTTCAAGCAATGAGGAGACATGGTCATCTTCAAGGAGGAGACATGGTCATCTTCAAGCCATGAGGGGACATGGTCATCTTCAAGCCAAGAGGAGACATGGTCATCTTCAAGCCAAGAGGAGACATGGTCATCTTCAAGCCAAGAGGAGACATGGTCATCTTCAAGCCAAGAGGAGACATGGTCATCTTCAAGCCAAGAGGAGACATGGTCATCTTCAAGCCAAGAGGAGACATGGTCATCTTCAAGCCATGAGGAGACATTGTCATCTTCAAGCCAAGAGGAGACATGGTCATCTTCAAGGAGCAGACATGGTCATCTTCAAGCCAAGAGGAGACATGGTCATCTTCAAGCAATGAGGAGACATGGTCATCTTCAAGCCATGAGGAGACATGGTCATCTTCAAGCCATGAGGAGACATGGTCATCTTCAAGCCAAGAGGAGACATGGTCATCTTCAAGCCATGAGGAGACATGGTCATCTTAAAGCCATGAGGAGACATGGTCATCTTCAAGCCAAGAGGAGACATGGTCATCTTCAAGCCATGAGGAGATATGGTCATCTTCAAGCCATGAGGAGACATGGTCATCTTCAAGCCAAGAGGAGACATGGTCATCTTCAAGCCATGAGGAGACATGGTCATCTTCAAGCCATGAGGAGACATGGTCATCTTCAAGCCATGAGGAGACATGGTCATCTTCAAGCCATGAGGAGACATGGTCATCTTCAAGGAGGAGACATGGTCATCTTCAATCCAAGAGGAGACATGGTCATCTTCAAGGAGGTGACATGGTCATCTTCAATCCAAGAGGAGACATTGTCATCTTCAAGCCATGAGGAGACATGGTCATCTTCAAGCCATGAGGAGACATGGTCATCTTCAAGCCATGAGGAGACATGGTCATCTTCAAGCCATGAGGAGATATGGTCATCTTCAAGCCATGAGGAGACATGGTCATCTTCAAGCCATGAGGAGACATGATCATCTTCAAGCCATGAGGAGACATGGTCATCTTCAAGCCATGAGGAGACATGGTCATCTTCAAGCCATGAGGAGATATGGTCATCTTCAAGCAATGAGGAGACATGGTCATCTTCAAGGAGGAGACATGGTCATCTTCAAGCCATGAGGGGACATGGTCATCTTCAAGCCAAGAGGAGACATGGTCATCTTCAAGCCATGAGGAGACATGGTCATCTTCGAGGAGGAGACATGGTCATCTTCAAGGAGGAGACATGGTCATCTTCAAGGAGGTGACATGGTCATCTTCAAGCCAAGAGGAGACATGGTCATCTTCAAGCCAGTAGGAGACATGGTCATCTTCAAGCCATGAGGAGACATGGTCATCTTCAAGCCAAGAGGAGACATGGTCATCTTCAAGCCAAGAGGAGACATGGTCATCTTCAAGCCAAGAGGAGATATGGTCATCTTCAAGCCATGAGGAGACATGGTCATCTTCGAGGAGGAGACATGGTCATCTTCAAGGAGGAGACATGGTCATCTTCAAGGAGGTGACATGGTCATCTTCAAGCCAAGAGGAGACATGGTCATCTTCAAGCCAGTAGGAGACATGGTCATCTTCAAGCCATGAGGAGACATGGTCATCTTCAAGCCAAGAGGAGACATGGTCATCTTAAAGCCATAAGGGGACATAGTCATCTTCAAGCCAAGAGGAGACATGGTCATCTTCAAGCCATGAGGAGACATGGTCATCTTCAAGCCAAGAGGAGACATGGTACTCTTCAAGCCATGAGGAGACATGGGCATCTTCAAGCCATGAGAAGACATGGTCATCTTCAAGGAGGAGACATGGTCATCTTCAAGGAGGAGACATGGTCATCTTCAAGCCATGAGGAGACATGGTCATCTTCAAGCCATGAGGAGACATGGTCATCTTCAAGCCATGAGGAGACATGGTCATCTTTAAGCCATGAGGAGACATGGTCATCTTCAAGCCATGAGGAGACATGGTCATCTTCAAGCCATGAGGAGATATGGTCATCTTCAAGCAATGAGGAGACATGGTCATCTTCAAGCCATGAGGAGACATGGTCATCTTCAAGCCATGAGGGGACATGGTCATCTTCAAGCCAAGAGGAGACATGGTCATCTTCAAGCCATGAGGAGACATGGTCATCTTCGAGGAGGAGACATGGTCATCTTCAAGGAGGAGACATGGTCATCTTCAAGGAGGTGACATGGTCATCTTCAAGCCAAGAGGAGACATGGTCATCTTCAAGCCAGTAGGAGACATGGTCATCTTCAAGCCATGAGGAGACATGGTCATCTTCAAGCCAAGAGGAGACATGGTCATCTTCAAGCCAAGAGGAGACATGGTCATCTTCAAGCCAAGAGGAGATATGGTCATCTTCAAGCCATGAGGAGACATTGTCATCTTCGAGGAGGAGACATGGTCATCTTCAAGGAGGAGACATGGTCATCTTCAAGGAGGTGACATGGTCATCTTCAAGCCAAGAGGAGACATGGTCATCTTCAAGCCAGTAGGAGACATGGTCATCTTCAAGCCATGAGGAGACATGGTCATCTTCAAGCCAAGAGGAGACATGGTCATCTTAAAGCCATGAGGAGACATGGTCATCTTCAAGCCATGAGGAGACATGGTCATCTTCAAGCCAAGAGGAGACATGGTCATCTTCAAGGAGGAGACATGGTCATCTTCAAGCCAAGAGGAGACATGGTCATCTTCAAGCCATGAGGAGACATGGTCATCTTAAAGCCATGGGGAGACATCGTCATCTTCAAGCCATGAGGAGACATGGTCATCTTAAAGCAATGAGGAGACATGGTCATCTTCAAGGAGAAGACATGGTCATCTTCAAGCCATGAGGGGACATGGTCATCTTCAAGCCAAGAGGAGACATGGTCATCTTCAAGCCATGAGGAGACATGGTCATCTTCAAGCCAAGAGGAGACATGGTCATCTTCAAGCCATGAGGAGACTCTGGCATCTTCAAGCCATGAGAAGACATGGTCATCTTCAAGGAGGAGACATGGTCATCTTCAAGGAGGAGACATGGTCATCTTCAAGCCATGAGGAGACATTGTCATCTTCAAGCCATGAGGAGACATGGTCATCTTCAAGCCATGAGGAGACATGGTCATCTTCAAGGAGGAGACATGGTCATCTTCAAAGAGGTGACATGGTCATCTTCAAGCCATGAGGAGACATGGTCATCTTCAAGCCATGAGGAGACATGGTCATCTTCAAGCCATGAGGAGACATGGTCATCTTCAATGAGGAGACATGGTCATCTTCAAGGAGGAGACATGGTCATCTTCAAAGAGGTGACATGGTCATCTTCAATCCAAGAGAAGACATGGTCATCTTCAAGGAGGAGACATGGTCATCTTCAAGCCAAGAGGAGACATGGTCATCTTCAAGCCATGAGCAGACATGGTCATCTTCAAGCCATGAGGAGGCATGGTCATCTTCAAGCCATGAGGAGACATGGTCATCTTCAAGCCATGAGGAGACATGGTCATCTTCAAGCCATGAGGAGACATGGTCATCTTCGAGGAGGAGACATGGTCATCTTCAAGGAGGAGACATGGTCATCTTCAAGGAGGTGACATGGTCATCTTCAATCCAAGAGGAGACATGGTCATCTTCAAGGAGGAGACATGGTCATCTTCAAGCCAAAAGGAGACATGGTCATCTTCAAGCCAGGAGGAGACATGGTCATCTTCAAGCCATGAGGAGACATGGTCATCTTCAAGCCAAGAGGAGACATGGTCATCTTAAAGCCTTGAGGAGACATGGTCATCTTAAAGCCATGAGGAGACATGGTCATCTTCAAGCCAAGAGGAGACATGGTCATCTTCAAGCCATGAGGAGACATGGTCATCTTCGAGGAGGAGACATGGTCATCTTCAAGGAGGAGACATGGTCATCTTCAAGGAGGTGACATGGTCATCTTCAAGCCAAGAGGAGACATGGTCATCTTCAAGGAGGTGACATGGTCATCTTCAAGCCAAGAGGAGACATGGTCATCTTCAAGCCAGTAGGAGACATGGTCATCTTCAAGCCATGAGGAGACATGGTCATCTTCAAGCCAAGAGGAGACATGGTCATCTTCAAGCCAAGAGGAGACATGGTCATCTTCAAGCCAAGAGGAGATATGGTCATCTTCAAGCCATGAGGAGACATGGTCATCTTCGAGGAGGAGACATGGTCATCTTCAAGGAGGAGACATGGTCATCTTCAAGCCAAGAGGAGACATGGTCATCTTCAAGCCAAGAGGAGACATGGTCATCTTCAAGCCATGAGGAGACATGGTCATCTTAAAGCCATGGGGAGACATCGTCATCTTCAAGCCATGAGGAGACATGGTCATCTTAAAGCAATGAGGAGACATGGTCATCTTCAAGGAGGAGACATGGTCATCTTCAAGCCATGAGGGACATGGTCATCTTCAAGCCAAGAGGAGACATGGTCATCTTCAAGCCATGAGGAGACATGGTCATCTTCAAGCCAAGAGGAGACATGGTCATCTTCAAGCCATGAGGAGACATGGGCATCTTCAAGCCATGAGAAGACATGGTCATCTTCAAGGAGGAGACATGGTCATCTTCAAGGAGGAGACATGGTCATCTTCAAGCCATGAGGAGACATTGTCATCTTCAAGCCATGAGGAGACATGGTCATCTTCAAGCCATGAGGAGACATGGTCATCTTCAAGGAGGAGACATGGTCATCTTCAAAGAGGTGACATGGTCATCTTCAAGCCATGAGGAGACATGGTCATCTTCAAGCCATGAGGAGACATGGTCATCTTCAAGCCATGAGGAGACATGGTCATCTTCAATGAGGAGACATGGTCATCTTCAAGGAGGAGACATGGTCATCTTCAAAGAGGTGACATGGTCATCTTCAATCCAAGAGAAGACATGGTCATCTTCAAGGAGGAGACATGGTCATCTTCAAGCCAAGAGGAGACATGGTCATCTTCAAGCCATGATGGGACATGGTCATCTTCGAGCCAAGAGGAGACATGGTCATCTTCAAGCCATGAGGAGACATGGTCATCTTCAAGCCATGAGCAGACATGGTCATCTTCAAGCTATGAGGAGGCATGGTCATCTTCAAGCCATGAGGAGACATGGTCATCTTCAAGCCATGAGGAGACATGGTCATCTTCAAGCCATGAGGAGACATGGTCATCTTCGAGGAGGAGACATGGTCATCTTCAAGGAGGAGACATGGTCATCTTCAAGGAGGTGACATGGTCATCTTCAATCCAAGAGGAGACATGGTCATCTTCAAGGAGGAGACATGGTCATCTTCAAGCCAAAAGGAGACATGGTCATCTTCAAGCCAGGAGGAGACATGGTCATCTTCAAGCCATGAGGAGACATGGTCATCTTCAAGCCATGAGGAGACATGGTCATCTTCAAGGAGGAGACATGGTCATCTTCAAAGAGGTGACATGGTCATCTTCAAGCCATGAGGAGACATGGTCATCTTCAAGCCATGAGGAGACATAGTCATCTTCAAGCCATGAGGAGACATGGTCATCTTCAATGAGGAGACATGGTCATCTTCAAGGAGGAGACATGGTCATCTTCAAAGAGGTGACATGGTCATCTTCAATCCAAGAGAAGACATGGTCATCTTCAAGGAGGAGACATGGTCATCTTCAAGCCAAGAGGAGACATGGTCATCTTCAAGCCATGATGGGACATGGTCATCTTCGAGCCAAGAGGAGACATGGTTATCTTCAAGCCATGAGGAGACATGGTCATCTTCAAGCCATGAGCAGACATGGTCATCTTCAAGCCATGAGGAGACATGGTCATCTTCAAGCCATGAGGAGACATGGTCATCTTCAAGCCATGAGGAGACATGGTCATCTTCAAGCCATGAGGAGACATGGTCATCTTCGAGGAGGAGACATGGTCATCTTCAAGGAGGAGACATGGTCATCTTCAAGGAGGTGACATGGTCATCTTCAATCCAAGAGGAGACATGGTCATCTTCAAGGAGGAGACATGGTCATCTTCAAGCCAAAAGGAGACATGGTCATCTTCAAGCCAGGAGGAGACATGGTCATCTTCAAGCCATGAGGAGACATGGTCATCTTCAAGCCAAGAGGAGACATGGTCATCTTAAAGCCTTGAGGAGACATGGTCATCTTAAAGCCATGAGGAGACATGGTCATCTTCAAGCCAAGAGGAGACATGGTCATCTTCAAGCCATGAGGAGACATGGTCATCTTCGAGGAGGAGACATGGTCATCTTCAAGGAGGAGACATGGTCATCTTCAAGGAGGTGACATGGTCATCTTCAAGCCAAGAGGAGACATGGTCATCTTCAAGGAGGTGACATGGTCATCTTCAAGCCAAGAGGAGACATGGTCATCTTCAAGCCAGTAGGAGACATGGTCATCTTCAAGCCATGAGGAGACATGGTCATCTTCAAGCCAAGAGGAGACATGGTCATCTTCAAGCCAAGAGGAGACATGGTCATCTTCAAGCCAAGAGGAGATATGGTCATCTTCAAGCCATGAGGAGACATGGTCATCTTCGAGGAGGAGACATGGTCATCTTCAAGGAGGAGACATGGTCATCTTCAAGCCATGAGGAGACATAGTCATCTTCAAGCCATGAGGAGACATGGTCATCTTCAATGAGGAGACATGGTCATCTTCAAGGAGGAGACATGGTCATCTTCAAAGAGGTGACATGGTCATCTTCAATCCAAGAGAAGACATGGTCATCTTCAAGGAGGAGACATGGTCATCTTCAAGCCAAGAGGAGACATGGTCATCTTCAAGCCATGATGGGACATGGTCATCTTCGAGCCAAGAGGAGACATGGTTATCTTCAAGCCATGAGGAGACATGGTCATCTTCAAGCCATGAGGAGACATGGTCATCTTCAAGCCATGAGCAGACATGGTCATCTTCAAGCCATGAGGAGACATGGTCATCTTCAAGCCATGAGGAGACATGGTCATCTTCAAGCCATGAGGAGACATGGTCATCTTCGAGGAGGAGACATGGTCATCTTCAAGGAGGTGACATGGTCATCTTCAATCCAAGAGGAGACATGGTCATCTTCAAGGAGGAGACATGGTCATCTTCAAGCCAAAAGGAGACATGGTCATCTTCAAGCCAGGAGGAGACATGGTCATCTTCAAGCCATGAGGAGACATGGTCATCTTCAAGCCAAGAGGAGACATGGTCATCTTAAAGCCTTGAGGAGACATGGTCATCTTAAAGCCATGAGGAGACATGGTCATCTTCAAGCCAAGAGGAGACATGGTCATCTTCAAGCCATGAGGAGACATGGTCATCTTCGAGGAGGAGACATGGTCATCTTCAAGGAGGAGACATGGTCATCTTCAAGGAGGTGACATGGTCATCTTCAAGCCAAGAGGAGACATGGTCATCTTCAAGGAGGTGACATGGTCATCTTCAAGCCAAGAGGAGACATGGTCATCTTCAAGCCAGTAGGAGACATGGTCATCTTCAAGCCATGAGGAGACATGGTCATCTTCAAGCCAAGAGGAGACATGGTCATCTTCAAGCCAAGAGGAGACATGGTCATCTTCAAGCCAAGAGGAGATATGGTCATCTTCAAGCCATGAGGAGACATGGTCATCTTCGAGGAGGAGACATGGTCATCTTCAAGGAGGAGACATGGTCACCTTCAAGGAGGTGACATGGTCATCTTCAATCCAAGAGGAGACATGGTCATCTTCAAGGAGGAGACATGGTCATCTTCAAGCCAAAAGGAGACATGGTCATCTTCAAGCCAGGAGGAGACATGGTCATCTTCAAGCCATGAGGAGACATGGTCATCTTCAAGCCAAGAGGAGACATGGTCATCTTAAAGCCTTGAGGAGACATGGTCATCTTAAAGCCATGAGGAGACATGGTCATCTTCAAGCCAAGAGGAGACATGGTCATCTTCAAGCCATGAGGAGACATGGTCATCTTCGAGGAGGAGACATGGTCATCTTCAAGGAGGAGACATGGTCATCTTCAAGGAGGTGACATGGTCATCTTCAAGCCAAGAGGAGACATGGTCATCTTCAAGGAGGTGACATGGTCATCTTCAAGCCAAGAGGAGACATGGTCATCTTCAAGCCAGTAGGAGACATGGTCATCTTCAAGCCATGAGGAGACATGGTCATCTTCAAGCCAAGAGGAGACATGGTCATCTTCAAGCCAAGAGGAGACATGGTCATCTTCAAGCCAAGAGGAGATATGGTCATCTTCAAGCCATGAGGAGACATGGTCATCTTCGAGGAGGAGACATGGTCATCTTCAAGGAGGAGACATGGTCATCTTCAAGGAGGTGACATGGTCATCTTCAAGCCAAGAGGAGACATGGTCATCTTCAAGCCAGTAGGAGACATGGTCATCTTCAAGCCATGAGGAGACATGGTCATCTTCAAGCCAAGAGGAGACATGGTCATCTTAAAGCCATGAGGAGACATGGTCATCTTAAAGCCATGAGGAGACATGGTCATCTTCAAGCCATGAGGAGACATGGTCATCTTCAAGCCAAGAGGAGACATGGTCATCTTCAAGGAGGAGACATGGTCATCTTCAAGCCAAGAGGAGACATGGTCATCTTCAAGCCATGAGGAGACATGGTCATCTTAAAGCCATGGGGAGACATCGTCATCTTCAAGCCATGAGGAGACATGGTCATCTTCAAGGAGGAGACATGGTCATCTTCAAGCCATGAGGGGACATGGTCATCTTCAAGCCAAGAGGAGACATGGTCATCTTCAAGCCATGAGGAGACATGGTCATCTTCAAGCCAAGAGGAGACATGGTCATCTTCAAGCCATGAGGAGACATGGGCATCTTCAAGCCATGAGAAGACATGGTCATCTTCAAGGAGGAGACATGGTCATCTTCAAGGAGGAGACATGGTCATCTTCAAGCCATGAGGAGACAGTGTCATCTTCAAGCCATGAGGAGACATGGTCATCTTCAAGCCATGAGGAGACATGGTCATCTTCAAGGAGGAGACATGGTCATCTTCAAAGAGGTGACATGGTCATCTTCAAGCCATGAGGAGACATGGTCATCTTCAAGCCATGAGGAGACATGGTCATCTTCAAGCCATGAGGAGACATGGTCATTTTCAATGAGGAGACATGGTCATCTTCAAGGAGGAGACATGGTCATCTTCAAAGAGGTGACATGGTCATCTTCAATCCAAGAGAAGACATGGTCATCTTCAAGGAGGAGACATGGTCATCTTCAAGCCAAGAGGAGACATGGTCATCTTCAAGCCATGAGGAGACATGGTCATCTTCAAGCAAAGAGGAGACATGGTCATCTTAAAGCCTTGAGGAGACATGGTCATCTTAAAGCCATGAGGAGACATGGTCATCTTCAAGCCATGAGGAGACATGGTCATCTTCAAGCCAAGAGGAGACATGGTCATCTTCAAGCCATGAGGAGACATGGTCATCTTCAAGCCATGAGGAGACATGGTCATCTTCAAGGAGGAGACATGGTCATCTTCAAGCCAAGAGGAGACATGGTCATCTTCAAGCCATGAGGAGACATGGTCATCTTAAAGCCATGGGGAGACATGGTCATCTTCAAGCCATGAGGAGACATGGTCATCTTCAAGCCATGAGGAGACATGGTCATCTTCAAGGAGGAGACATGGTCATCTTCAAAGAGGTGACATGGTCATCTTCAAGCCATGAGGAGACATGGTCATCTTCAAGCCATGAGGAGACATGGTCATCTTCAAGCCATGAGGAGACATGGTCATCTTCAATGAGGAGACATGGTCATCTTCAAGGAGGAGACATGGTCATCTTCAAAGAGGTGACATGGTCATCTTCAATCCAAGAGAAGACATGGTCATCTTCAAGGAGGAGACATGGTCATCTTCAAGCCAAGAGGAGACATGGTCATCTTCAAGCCATGATGGGACATGGTCATCTTCGAGCCAAGAGGAGACATGGTCATCTTCAAGCCATGAGGAGACATGGTCATCTTCAAGCCATGAGCAGACATGGTCATCTTCAAGCCATGAGGAGGCATGGTCATCTTCAAGCCATGAGGAGACATGGTCATCTTCAAGCCATGAGGAGACATGGTCATCTTCAAGCCATGAGGAGACATGGTCATCTTCGAGGAGGAGACATGGTCATCTTCAAGGAGGAGACATGGTCATCTTCAAAGAGGTGACATGGTCATCTTCAATCCAGAGGAGACATGGTCATCTTCAAGGAGGAGACATGGTCATCTTCAAGGAGGTGACATGGTCATCTTCAAGCCATGAGGAGACATGGTCATCTTCAAGCAAAGAGGAGACATGGTCATCTTAAAGCCTTGAGGAGACATGGTCATCTTAAAGCCATGAGGAGACATGGTCATCTTCAAGCCATGAGGAGACATGGTCATCTTCAAGCCAAGAGGAGACATGGTCATCTTCAAGCCATGAGGAGACATGGTCATCTTCAAGCCGTGAGGAGACATGGTCATCTTCAAGGAGGAGACATGGTCATCTTCAAGCCAAGAGGAGACATGGTCATCTTCAAGCCATGAGGAGACATGGTCATCTTAAAGCCATGGGGAGACATGGTCATCTTCAAGCCATGAGGAGACATGGTCATCTTCAAGCCATGAGGAGACATGGTCATCTTCAAGGAGGAGACATGGTCATCTTCAAAGAGGTGACATGGTCATCTTCAAGCCATGAGGAGACATGGTCATCTTCAAGCCATGAGGAGACATGGTCATCTTCAAGCCATGAGGAGACATGGTCATCTTCAATGAGGAGACATGGTCATCTTCAAGGAGGAGACATGGTCATCTTCAAAGAGGTGACATGGTCATCTTCAATCCAAGAGAAGACATGGTCATCTTCAAGGAGGAGACATGGTCATCTTCAAGCCAAGAGGAGACATGGTCATCTTCAAGCCATGATGGGACATGGTCATCTTCGAGCCAAGAGGAGACATGGTCATCTTCAAGCCATGAGGAGACATGGTCATCTTCAAGCCATGAGCAGACATGGTCATCTTCAAGCCATGAGGAGACATTGTCATCTTCAAGCCATGAGGAGACATGGTCATCTTCAAGCCATGAGGAGACATGGTCATCTTCAAGGAGGAGACATGGTCATCTTCAAAGAGGTGACATGGTCATCTTCAAGCCATGAGGAGACATGGTCATCTTCAAGCCATGAGGAGACATGGTCATCTTCAAGCCATGAGGAGACATGGTCATCTTCAATGAGGAGACATGGTCATCTTCAAGGAGGAGACATGGTCATCTTCAAAGAGGTGACATGGTCATCTTCAATCCAAGAGAAGACATGGTCATCTTCAAGGAGGAGACATGGTCATCTTCAAGCAATGAGGAGACATGGTCATCTTCAAGGAGGAGACATGGTCATCTTCAAGCCATGAGGGGACATGGTCATCTTCAAGCCAAGAGGAGACATGGTCATCTTCAAGCCATGAGGAGACATGGTCATCTTCGAGGAGGAGACATGGTCATCTTCAAGGAGGAGACATGGTCATCTTCAAGGAGGTGACATGGTCATCTTCAAGCCAAGAGGAGACATGGTCATCTTCAAGCCAGTAGGAGACATGGTCATCTTCAAGCCATGAGGAGACATGGTCATCTTCAAGCCAAGAGGAGACATGGTCATCTTCAAGCCAAGAGGAGACATGGTCATCTTCAAGCCAAGAGGAGATATGGTCATCTTCAAGCCATGAGGAGACATGGTCATCTTCGAGGAGGAGACATGGTCATCTTCAAGGAGGAGACATGGTCATCTTCAAGGAGGTGACATGGTCATCTTCAAGCCAAGAGGAGACATGGTCATCTTCAAGCCAGTAGGAGACATGGTCATCTTCAAGCCATGAGGAGACATGGTCATCTTCAAGCCAAGAGGAGACATGGTCATCTTAAAGCCATGAGGAGACATGGTCATCTTAAAGCCATGAGGAGACATGGTCATCTTCAAGCCATGAGGAGACATGGTCATCTTCAAGCCAAGAGGAGACATGGTCATCTTCAAGCCAAGAGGAGACATGGTCATCTTCAAGCCAAGAGGAGACATGGTCATCTTCAAGCCATGAGGAGACATGGTCATCTTAAAGCCATGGGGAGACATCGTCATCTTCAAGCCATGAGGAGACATGGTCATCTTAAAGCAATGAGGAGACATGGTCATCTTCAAGGAGAAGACATGGTCATCTTCAAGCCATGAGGGGACATGGTCATCTTCAAGCCAAGAGGAGACATGGTCATCTTCAAGCCATGAGGAGACATGGTCATCTTCAAGCCAAGAGGAGACATGGTCATCTTCAAGCCATGAGGAGACATGGGCATCTTCAAGCCATGAGAAGACATGGTCATCTTCAAGAAGGAGACATGGTCATCTTCAAGGAGGAGACATGGTCATCTTCAAGCCATGAGGAGACATTGTCATCTTCAAGCCATGAGGAGACATGGTCATCTTCAAGCCATGAGGAGACATGGTCATCTTCAAGGAGGAGACATGGTCATCTTCAAAGAGGTGACATGGTCATCTTCAAGCCATGAGGAGACATGGTCATCTTCAAGCCATGAGGAGACATGGTCATCTTCAAGCCATGAGGAGACATGGTCATCTTCAATGAGGAGACATGGTCATCTTCAAGGAGGAGACATGGTCATCTTCAAAGAGGTGACATGGTCATCTTCAATCCAAGAGAAGACATGGTCATCTTCAAGGAGGAGACATGGTCATCTTCAAGCCAAGAGGAGACATGGTCATCTTCAAGCCATGATGGGACATGGTCATCTTCGAGCCAAGAGGAGACATGGTCATCTTCAAGCCATGAGGAGACATGGTCATCTTCAAGCCATGAGCAGACATGGTCATCTTCAAGCTATGAGGAGGCATGGTCATCTTCAAGCCATGAGGAGACATGGTCATCTTCAAGCCATGAGGAGACATGGTCATCTTCAAGCCATGAGGAGACATGGTCATCTTCGAGGAGGAGACATGGTCATCTTCAAGGAGGAGACATGGTCATCTTCAAGGAGGTGACATGGTCATCTTCAATCCAAGAGGAGACATGGTCATCTTCAAGGAGGAGACATGGTCATCTTCAAGCCAAAAGGAGACATGGTCATCTTCAAGCCAGGAGGAGACATGGTCATCTTCAAGCCATGAGGAGACATGGTCATCTTCAAGCCATGAGGAGACATGGTCATCTTCAAGGAGGAGACATGGTCATCTTCAAAGAGGTGACATGGTCATCTTCAAGCCATGAGGAGACATGGTCATCTTCAAGCCATGAGGAGACATAGTCATCTTCAAGCCATGAGGAGACATGGTCATCTTCAATGAGGAGACATGGTCATCTTCAAGGAGGAGACATGGTCATCTTCAAAGAGGTGACATGGTCATCTTCAATCCAAGAGAAGACATGGTCATCTTCAAGGAGGAGACATGGTCATCTTCAAGCCAAGAGGAGACATGGTCATCTTCAAGCCATGATGGGACATGGTCATCTTCGAGCCAAGAGGAGACATGGTCATCTTCAAGCCATGAGGAGACATGGTCATCTTCAAGCCATGAGCAGACATGGTCATCTTCAAGCCATGAGGAGGCATGGTCATCTTCAAGCCATGAGGAGACATGGTCATCTTCAAGCCATGAGGAGACATGGTCATCTTCAAGCCATGAGGAGACATGGTCATCTTCGAGGAGGAGACATGGTCATCTTCAAGGAGGAGACATGGTCATCTTCAAGGAGGTGACATGGTCATCTTCAATCCAAGAGGAGACATGGTCATCTTCAAGGAGGAGACATGGTCATCTTCAAGCCAAAAGGAGACATGGTCATCTTCAAGCCAGGAGGAGACATGGTCATCTTCAAGCCATGAGGAGACATGGTCATCTTCAAGCCAAGAGGAGACATGGTCATCTTAAAGCCTTGAGGAGACATGGTCATCTTAAAGCCATGAGGAGACATGGTCATCTTCAAGCCAAGAGGAGACATGGTCATCTTCAAGCCATGAGGAGACATGGTCATCTTCGAGGAGGAGACATGGTCATCTTCAAGGAGGAGACATGGTCATCTTCAAGGAGGTGACATGGTCATCTTCAAGCCAAGAGGAGACATGGTCATCTTCAAGGAGGTGACATGGTCATCTTCAAGCCAAGAGGAGACATGGTCATCTTCAAGCCAGTAGGAGACATGGTCATCTTCAAGCCATGAGGAGACATGGTCATCTTCAAGCCAAGAGGAGACATGGTCATCTTCAAGCCAAGAGGAGACATGGTCATCTTCAAGCCAAGAGGAGATATGGTCATCTTCAAGCCATGAGGAGACATGGTCATCTTCGAGGAGGAGACATGGTCATCTTCAAGGAGGAGACATGGTCACCTTCAAGGAGGTGACATGGTCATCTTCAATCCAAGAGGAGACATGGTCATCTTCAAGGAGGAGACATGGTCATCTTCAAGCCAAAAGGAGACATGGTCATCTTCAAGCCAGGAGGAGACATGGTCATCTTCAAGCCATGAGGAGACATGGTCATCTTCAAGCCAAGAGGAGACATGGTCATCTTAAAGCCTTGAGGAGACATGGTCATCTTAAAGCCATGAGGAGACATGGTCATCTTCAAGCCAAGAGGAGACATGGTCATCTTCAAGCCATGAGGAGACATGGTCATCTTCGAGGAGGAGACATGGTCATCTTCAAGGAGGAGACATGGTCATCTTCAAGGAGGTGACATGGTCATCTTCAAGCCAAGAGGAGACATGGTCATCTTCAAGGAGGTGACATGGTCATCTTCAAGCCAAGAGGAGACATGGTCATCTTCAAGCCAGTAGGAGACATGGTCATCTTCAAGCCATGAGGAGACATGGTCATCTTCAAGCCAAGAGGAGACATGGTCATCTTCAAGCCAAGAGGAGACATGGTCATCTTCAAGCCAAGAGGAGATATGGTCATCTTCAAGCCATGAGGAGACATGGTCATCTTCGAGGAGGAGACATGGTCATCTTCAAGGAGGAGACATGGTCATCTTCAAGGAGGTGACATGGTCATCTTCAAGCCAAGAGGAGACATGGTCATCTTCAAGCCAGTAGGAGACATGGTCATCTTCAAGCCATGAGGAGACATGGTCATCTTCAAGCCAAGAGGAGACATGGTCATCTTAAAGCCATGAGGAGACATGGTCATCTTAAAGCCATGAGGAGACATGGTCATCTTCAAGCCATGAGGAGACATGGTCATCTTCAAGCCAAGAGGAGACATGGTCATCTTCAAGGAGGAGACATGGTCATCTTCAAGCCAAGAGGAGACATGGTCATCTTCAAGCCATGAGGAGACATGGTCATCTTAAAGCCATGGGGAGACATCGTCATCTTCAAGCCATGAGGAGACATGGTCATCTTCAAGGAGGAGACATGGTCATCTTCAAGCCATGAGGGGACATGGTCATCTTCAAGCCAAGAGGAGACATGGTCATCTTCAAGCCATGAGGAGACATGGTCATCTTCAAGCCAAGAGGAGACATGGTCATCTTCAAGCCATGAGGAGACATGGGCATCTTCAAGCCATGAGAAGACATGGTCATCTTCAAGGAGGAGACATGGTCATCTTCAAGGAGGAGACATGGTCATCTTCAAGCCATGAGGAGACAGTGTCATCTTCAAGCCATGAGGAGACATGGTCATCTTCAAGCCATGAGGAGACATGGTCATCTTCAAGGAGGAGACATGGTCATCTTCAAAGAGGTGACATGGTCATCTTCAAGCCATGAGGAGACATGGTCATCTTCAAGCCATGAGGAGACATGGTCATCTTCAAGCCATGAGGAGACATGGTCATTTTCAATGAGGAGACATGGTCATCTTCAAGGAGGAGACATGGTCATCTTCAAGGAGGTGACATGGTCATCTTCAATCCAAGAGGAGACATGGTCATCTTCAAGGAGGAGACATGGTCATCTTCAAGGAGGTGACATGGTCATCTTCAAGCCATGAGGAGACATGGTCATCTTCAAGCAAAGAGGAGACATGGTCATCTTAAAGCCTTGAGGAGACATGGTCATCTTAAAGCCATGAGGAGACATGGTCATCTTCAAGCCATGAGGAGACATGGTCATCTTCAAGCCAAGAGGAGACATGGTCATCTTCAAGCCATGAGGAGACATGGTCATCTTCAAGCCGTGAGGAGACATGGTCATCTTCAAGGAGGAGACATGGTCATCTTCAAGCCAAGAGGAGACATGGTCATCTTCAAGCCATGAGGAGACATGGTCATCTTAAAGCCATGGGGAGACATGGTCATCTTCAAGCCATGAGGAGACATGGTCATCTTCAAGCCATGAGGAGACATGGTCATCTTCAAGGAGGAGACATGGTCATCTTCAAAGAGGTGACATGGTCATCTTCAAGCCATGAGGAGACATGGTCATCTTCAAGCCATGAGGAGACATGGTCATCTTCAAGCCATGAGGAGACATGGTCATCTTCAATGAGGAGACATGGTCATCTTCAAGGAGGAGACATGGTCATCTTCAAAGAGGTGACATGGTCATCTTCAATCCAAGAGAAGACATGGTCATCTTCAAGGAGGAGACATGGTCATCTTCAAGCCAAGAGGAGACATGGTCATCTTCAAGCCATGATGGGACATGGTCATCTTCGAGCCAAGAGGAGACATGGTCATCTTCAAGCCATGAGGAGACATGGTCATCTTCAAGCCATGAGCAGACATGGTCATCTTCAAGCCATGAGGAGGCATGGTCATCTTCAAGCCATGAGGAGACATGGTCATCTTCAAGCCATGAGGAGACATGGTCATCTTCAAGCCATGAGGAGACATGGTCATCTTCGAGGAGGAGACATGGTCATCTTCAAGGAGGAGACATGGTCATCTTCAAGGAGGTGACATGGTCATCTTCAATCCAAGAGGAGACATGGTCATCTTCAAGGAGGAGACATGGTCATCTTCAAGCCAAAAGGAGACATGGTCATCTTCAAGCCAGGAGGAGACATGGTCATCTTCAAGCCATGAGGAGACATGGTCATCTTCAAGCAAAGAGGAGACATGGTCATCTTAAAGCCTTGAGGAGACATGGTCATCTTAAAGCCATGAGGAGACATGGTCATCTTCAAGCCATGAGGAGACATGGTCATCTTCAAGCCAAGAGGAGACATGGTCATCTTCAAGCCATGAGGAGACATGGTCATCTTCAAGCCGTGAGGAGACATGGTCATCTTCAAGGAGGAGACATGGTCATCTTCAAGCCAAGAGGAGACATGGTCATCTTCAAGCCATGAGGAGACATGGTCATCTTAAAGCCATGGGGAGACATGGTCATCTTCAAGCCATGAGGAGACATGGTCATCTTCAAGCCATGAGGAGACATGGTCATCTTCAAGCCATGAGGAGACATGGTCATCTTCAAGCCAAGAGGAGACATGGTCATCTTCAAGCCATGAGGAGACATGGTCATCTTCAAGCCAAGAGGAGACATGGTCATCTTCAAGCCATGAGGAGACATGGTCATCTTCAAGACATGAGGAGACATGGTCATCTTCAAGGAGGAGACATTGTCATCTTCAAGGAGGAGACATAGTCATCTTCAAGCCATGAGGAGACATGGTCATCTTCAAGGAGGAGACATGGTCATCTTCAAGCCAAGAGGAGACATGGTCATCTTCAAGCCATGAGGAGACATGGTCATCTTAAAGCCATGGGGAGACATGGTCATCTTCAAGCCATGAGGAGACATGGTCATCTTCAAGCCATGAGGAGACATGGTCATCTTCAAGCCATGAGGAGACATGGTCATCTTCAAGCCAAGAGGAGACATGGTCATCTTCAAGCCATGAGGAGACATGGTCATCTTCAAGCCAAGAGGAGACATGGTCATCTTCAAGCCAGGAGGAGACATGGTCATCTTCAAGCCATGAGGAGACATGGTCATCTTCAAGCAAAGAGGAGACATGGTCATCTTAAAGCCTTGAGGAGACATGGTCATCTTAAAGCCATGAGGAGACATGGTCATCTTCAAGCCATGAGGAGACATGGTCATCTTCAAGCCAAGAGGAGACATGGTCATCTTCAAGCCATGAGGAGACATGGTCATCTTCAAGCCATGAGGAGACATGGTCATCTTCAAGGAGGAGACATGGTCATCTTCAAGCCAAGATGAGACATGGTCATCTTCAAGCCATGAGGAGACATGGTCATCTTAAAGCCATGGGGAGACATGGTCATCTTCAAGCCATGAGGAGACATGGTCATCTTCAAGCCATGAGGAGACATGGTCATCTTCAAGCCATGAGGAGACATGGTCATCTTCAAGCCAAGAGGAGACATGGTCATCTTCAAGCCATGAGGAGACATGGTCATCTTCAAGCCAAGAGGAGACATGGTCATCTTCAAGCCATGAGGAGACATGGTCATCTTCAAGACATGAGGAGACATGGTCATCTTCAAGGAGGAGACATTGTCATCTTCAAGGAGGAGACATAGTCATCTTCAAGGAGGAGACATGGTCATCTTCAAGCCATGAGGAGACATGGTCATCTTCAAGCCATGAGGAGACATGGTCATCTTCAAGCCAAGAGGAGACATGGTCATCTTCAAGGAGGAGACATGGTCATCTTCAAGCCATGAGGAGACATGGTCATCTTCAAGCCAAGAGGAGACATGGTCATCTTCAAGGAGGAGACATGGTCATCTTCAAGCCATGAGGAGAAATGGTCATCTTCAAGGAGGAGACATGGTCATCTTCAAGGAGGAGACATGGTCATCTTCAATCCAAGAGTAGACATGGTCATCTTCAAGGAGGAGACATGGTCATCTTCAAGCCAAGAGGAGACATGGTCATCTTCAAGCCAGGAGGAGACATGGTCATCTTCAAGCCATGAGGAGACATGGTCATCTTCAAGCCAAGAGGAGACATGGTCATCTTCAAGGAGGAGACATGGTCATCTTCAAGCAATGAGGAGACATGGTCATCTTCAAGGAGGAGACATGGTCATCTTCAAGGAGGAGACATGGTCATCTTCAAGCCATGAGGAGAAATGGTCATCTTCAAGGAGGAGACATGGTCATCTTCAAGGAGGAGACATGGTCATCTTCAAGCCATGAGGAGAAATGGTCATCTTCAAGGAGATGACATGGTCATCTTCAAGCCAAGAGGAGACATGGTCATCTTCAAGCCAGGAGGAGGAGACATTGTCATCTTCAAGCCAAGAGGAGACATGGTCATCTTCAAGCCATGAGGAGACATGGTCATCTTCAAGCCATGAGGAGACATTGTCATCTTCAAGCCATGAGGAGACATGGTCATCTTCAAGCCATGGGGAGACATGGTCATCTTAAAACCATGAGGAGACATGGTCATCTTCAAGCCATGAGGAGACATGGTCATCTTAAAGCCATGGGGAGACATGGTCATCTTCAAGGAGGAGACATTGTCATCTTCAAGCCAAGAGGAGACATGGTCATCTTCAAGCCAAGAGGAGACATGGTCATCTTCAAGGAGGAGACATGGTCATCTTCAAGGAGGAGACATGGTCATCTTCAAGGAGGAGACATGGTCATCTTCAAGCCAAGAGGAGACATGGTCATCTACAAGCCATGAGGAGACATGGTCATCTTCAAGCCAAGAGGAGACATGGTCATCTTCAAGGAGGAGACATGGTCATCTTCAAGCCAAGAGGAGACATGGTCATCTTCAAGCCAAGAGGAGACATGGTAATCTTCAAGGAGGAGACATTGTCATCTTCAAGCCAAGAGGAGACATGGTCATCTTCAAGGAGGAGACATGGTCATCTTCAAGGAGGAGACATTGTCATCTTCAAGCCAAGAGGAGAAATGGTCATCTTCAAGGAGGAGACATGGTCATCTTCAAGGAGGAGACATGGTCATCTTCAAGCCAAGAGGAGACATGGTCATCTACAAGCCATGAGGAGACATGGTCATCTTCAAGCCAAGAGGAGACATGGTCATCTTCAAGGAGGAGACATGGTCATCTTCAAGCCAAGAGGAGACATGGTCATCTTCAAGCCAAGAGGAGACATGGTCATCTTCAAGGAGGAGACATTGTCATCTTCAAGCCAAGAGGAGACATGGTCATCTTCAAGGAGGAGACATGGTCATCTTCAAGGAGGAGACATGGTCATCTTCAAGCCAAGAGGAGACATGGTCATCTTCAAGCCAACAGGAGACATGGTCATCTTCAAGGAGGAGACATGGTCATCTTCAAGCCATGAGGAGACATGGTCATCTTCAAGGAGGAGACATGGTCATCTTCAAGCCATGAGGAGACATGGTCATCTTCAAGCCAAGAGGAGACATGGTCATCTTCAAGCCATGAGGAGACATGGTCATCTTCAAGCCAAGAGGAGACATGGTCATCTTCAAGGAGGAGACATAGTAATATTCAAGGAGGAGACATGGTCATCTTCAAGGAGGAGACATGGTCATCTTCAAGGAGGAGACATGGTCATCTTCAAGCCAAGAGGAGACATGGTCATCTTCAAGCCATGAGGAGACATGGTCATCTTCAAGCCAAGAGGAGACATGGTCATCTTCAAGGAGGAGACATGGTCATCTTCAAGCCAAGAGGAGACATGGTCATCTTCAAGCCATGAGGAGACATGGTCATCTTCAAGCCATGAGGAGACATGGTCATCTTCAAGGAGGAGACATGGTCATCTTCAAGCCAAGAGGAGACATGGTCATCTTCAAGCCAAGAGGAGACATGGTCATCTTCAAGCCATGAGGAGACATGGTCATCTTCAAGCCAAGAGGAGACATGGTCATCTTCAAGCCATGAGGAGACATGGTCATCTTCAAGACATGAGGAGACATGGTCATCTTCAAGGAGGAGACATTGTCATCTTCAAGGAGGAGACATAGTCATCTTCAAGGAGGAGACATGGTCATCTTCAAGCCATGAGGAGACATGGTCATCTTCAAGCCATGAGGAGACATGGTCATCTTCAAGCCAAGAGGAGACATGGTCATCTTCAAGGAGGAGACATGGTCATCTTCAAGCCAAGAGGAGACATGGTCATCTTCAAGCCATGAGGAGACATGGTCATCTTCAAGCCATGAGGAGACATTGTCATCTTCAAGCCATGAGGAGAAATGGTCATCTTCAAGGAGGAGACATGGTCATCTTCAAGGAGGAGACATGGTCATCTTCAATCCAAGAGGAGACATGGTCATCTTCAAGGAGGAGACATGGTCATCTTCAAGCCAAGAGGAGACATGGTCATCTTCAAGCCAGGAGGAGACATGGTCATCTTCAAGCCATGAGGAGACATGGTCATCTTCAAGCCAAGAGGAGACATGGTCATCTTCAAGGAGGAGACATGGTCATCTTCAAGCAATGAGGAGACATGGTCATCTTCAAGCCAAGAGGAGACATGGTCATCTTCAAGGAGGAGACATGGTCATCTTCAAGCAATGAGGAGACATGGTCATCTTCAAGGAGGAGACATGGTCATCTTCAAGGAGGAGACATGGTCATCTTCAAGCCATGAGGAGAAATGGTCATCTTCAAGGAGATGACATGGTCATCTTCAAGCCAAGAGGAGACATGGTCATCTTCAAGCCATGAGGAGACATTGTCATCTTCAAGCCAAGAGGAGACATGGTCATCTTCAAGCCATGAGGAGACATGGTCATCTTCAAGCCATGAGGAGACATTGTCATCTTCAAGCCATGAGGAGACATGGTCATCTTCAAGCCATGGGGAGACATGGTCATCTTAAAACCATGAGGAGACATGGTCATCTTCAAGCCATGAGGAGACATGGTCATCTTAAAGCCATGGGGAGACATGGTCATCTTCAAGGAGGAGACATTGTCATCTTCAAGCCAAGAGGAGACATGGTCATCTTCAAGCCAAGAGGAGACATGGTCATCTTCAAGGAGGAGACATGGTCATCTTCAAGGAGGAGACATGGTCATCTTCAAGGAGGAGACATGGTCATCTTCAAGCCAAGAGGAGACATGGTCATCTACAAGCCATGAGGAGACATGGTCATCTTCAAGCCAAGAGGAGACATGGTCATCTTCAAGGAGGAGACATGGTCATCTTCAAGCCAAGAGGAGACATGGTCATCTTCAAGCCAAGAGGAGACATGGTAATCTTCAAGGAGGAGACATTGTCATCTTCAAGCCAAGAGGAGACATGGTCATCTTCAAGGAGGAGACATGGTCATCTTCAAGGAGGAGACATTGTCATCTTCAAGCCAAGAGGAGAAATGGTCATCTTCAAGGAGGAGACATGGTCATCTTCAAGGAGGAGACATGGTCATCTTCAAGCCAAGAGGAGACATGGTCATCTACAAGCCATGAGGAGACATGGTCATCTTCAAGCCAAAAAGGAGACATGGTCATCTTCAAGGAGGAGACATGGTCATCTTCAAGCCAAGAGGAGACATGGTCATCTTCAAGCCAAGAGGAGACGTGGTCATCTTCAAGGAGGAGACATTGTCATCTTCAAGCCAAGAGGAGACATGGTCATCTTCAAGGAGGAGACATGGTCATCTTCAAGGAGGAGACATGGTCATCTTCAAGCCAAGAGGAGACATGGTCATCTTCAAGCCAACAGGAGACATGGTCATCTTCAAGGAGGAGACATGGTCATCTTCAAGCCATGAGGAGACATGGTCATCTTCAAGGAGGAGACATGGTCATCTTCAAGCCATGAGGAGACATGGTCATCTTCAAGGAGGAGACATGGTCATCTTCAAGCCAAGAGGAGACATGGTCATCTTCAAGCCATGAGGAGACATGGTCATCTTCAAGGAGGAGACATAGTAATATTCAAGGAGGAGACATGGTCATCTTCAAGGAGGAGACATGGTCATCTTCAAGGAGGAGACATGGTCATCTTCAAGCCAAGAGGAGACATGGTCATCTTCAAGCCATGAGGAGACATGGTCATCTTCAAGCCAAGAGGAGACATGGTCATCTTCAAGGAGGAGACATGGTCATCTTCAAGCCAAGAGGAGACATGGTCATCTTCAAGCCATGAGGAGACATGGTCATCTTCAAGCCATGAGGAGACATGGTCATCTTCAAGCCATGAGGAGACATGGTCATCTTCAAGGAGGAGACATGGTCATCTTCAAGCCAAGAGGAGACATGGTCATCTTCAAGCCAAGAGGAGACATGGTCATCTTCAAGCCAAGAGGAGACATGGTCATCTTCAAGCCAAGAGGAGACATGGCCATCTTCAAGCCAAGAGGAGACATGGTCATCTTCAAGCCAAGAGGAGACATGGTCATCTTCAAGCCATGAGGAGACATGGTCATCTTCAAGCCAAGAGGAGACATGGTCATCATCAAGCCATGAGGAGACATGGTCATCTTCAAGCCAAGAGGAGACATGGTCATCTTCAAGGAGGAGACATGGTCATCTTCAAGGAGGATACATGGTCATCTTCAAGGAGGAGACATGGTCATCTTCAAGGAGGATACATGGTCATCTTCAAGGAGGAGACATGGTCATCTTCAAGGAGGAGACATGGTCATCTTCAAGGAGGAGACATGGTCATCTTCAAGGAGGAGACATGGTCATCTTCAAGGAGGAGACATGGTCATCTTCAAGGAGGAGACATGGTCATCTTCGAGGAGGATACATGGTCATCTTCAAGGAGGAGACATGGCCATCTTCATGCCAGGCTAGCTGTTTTATATCAGAGGCAGAAC
The DNA here is from genome assembly GCF_023373465.1 of Oncorhynchus keta. Lineage (NCBI taxonomy): Eukaryota > Metazoa > Chordata > Actinopteri > Salmoniformes > Salmonidae > Oncorhynchus > Oncorhynchus keta. The sequence continues at coordinate 205,032 of NC_068429.1, read as the reverse complement.
ACAATTCAACATTGTCAATTAGATGCATATAGACATCCCCCTCAGTCTAGTAACTGCATTGCTGCTGACTCTAACAGCCTCAGTCTAGTAACTGCCTTGCTGCTGACTCTAATAGCCTCAGTCTAGTAACTGCATTGCTGCTGACTCTAATACAGTCCGTAACTGCCTTGCTGCTGACTCTTCAGTCTAGTAACTGCCTTGCTGCTGACTCAAACAGCCTCAGTCTAGTAACTGCATTGCTGCTGACTCTAACAGCCTCAGTCTTGTAACTGCCTTGCTGCTGACTCTAATAGCGTCAGTCTCGTAACTGCCTTGCTGCTGACTCTAATAGCCTCAGTCTAGTAACTGCCTTGCTGCTGACTCAAACAGCCTCAGTCTAGTAACTGCCTTGCTGCTGACTCGAACAGCCTCAGTCTAGTAACTGCATTGCTGCTGACTCTAACAGCCTCAGTCTAGTAACTGCATTGCTGCTGACTCTAACAGCCTCAGTCTAGTAACTGCCTTGCTGCTGACTCTAACAGCCTCAGTCTAGTAACTGCCTTGCTGCTGACTCTAATAGCCTCAGTCTAGTAACTGCTTTGCTGCTGACTCTAGCAGCCTTAGTACTGCCTTGCTGCTGACTCTAAAAGCCTCAGTCTAGTAACTGCCTTGCTGCTGACTCGAATATCCTCAGTCTACTAACTGCCTTGCTGCTGACTCTAATAGCCTCAGTCTAGTAACTGCCTTGCTGCTGACTCGAATATCCTCAGTCTACTAACTGCCTTGCTGCTGACTCTAATAGCCTCAGTCTAGTAACTGCCTTGCTGCTGACTCTAACAGCCTCAGTCTAGTAACTGCATTGCTGCTGACTCTAACAGCCTCAGTCTAGTAACTGCCTTGCTGCTGACTCTAATAGCCTCAGTCTAGTAACTGCATTGCTGCTGACTCTAATAGCCTCAGTCTAGTAACTGCATTGCTGCTGACTCTAACAGCCTCAGTCTTGTAACTGCCTTGCTGCTGACTCTAATAGCGTCAGTCTCGTAACTGCCTTGCTGCTGACTCTAATAGCCTCAGTCTAGTAACTGCCTTGCTGCTGACTCAAACAGCCTCAGTCTAGTAACTGCATTGCTGCTGACTCTAACAGCCTCAGTCTTGTAACTGCCTTGCTGCTGACTCTAATAGCGTCAGTCTCGTAACTGCCTTGCTGCTGACAGCCTCAGTCTAGTAACTGCCTTGCTGCTGACTCAAACAGCCTCAGTCTAGTAACTGCCTTGCTGCTGACTCGAACAGCCTCAGTCTAGTAACTGCATTGCTGCTGACTCTAACAGCCTCAGTCTAGTAACTGCATTGCTGCTGACTCTAACAGCCTCAGTCTAGTAACTGCCTTGCTGCTGACTCTAACAGCCTCAGTCTAGTAACTGCCTTGCTGCTGACTCTAATAGCCTCAGTCTAGTAACTGCTTTGCTGCTGACTCTAGCAGCCTTAGTACTGCCTTGCTGCTGACTCTAAAAGCCTCAGTCTAGTAACTGCCTTGCTGCTGACTCGAATAGCCTCAGTCTAGTAACTGCCTTGCTGCTGACTCTAACAGCCTCAGTCTAGTAACTGCCTTGCTGCTGACTCTAATATCCTCAGTCTAGTAACTGCCTTGCTGCTGACTCTAATAGCCTCAGTCTAGTAACTGCCTTGCTGCTGACTCTAATATCCTCAGTCTACTAACTGCCTTGCTGCTGACTCTAATATCCTCAGTCTACTAACTGCCTTGCTGCTGACTCTAATAGCCTCAGTCTAGTAACTGCCTTGCTGCTGACTCTAACAGCCTCAGTCTAGTAACTGCCTTGCTGCTGACTCTAATATCCTCAGTCTAGTAACTGCCTTGCTGCTGACTCTAATAGCCTCAGTCTAGTAACTGCCTTGCTGCTGACTCTAATATCCTCAGTCTACTAACTGCCTTGCTGCTGACTCTAATAGCCTCAGTCTAGTAACTGCCTTGCTGCTGACTCTAATAGCCTCAGTCTAGTAACTGCCTTGCTGCTGACTCTAATAGCAACTATAGGTAGTCAGCCACACCCAGGGGTGTGATACGCTTAACAAAAGAATACGGTTTGCAACAAATATTTGATAGAATGGCCGGTGGCCATGCAGATGAGGTGTTTCCTGGGTAGGACTGATTCAAGACCGTGTTAAATGACACCCTATTCCCTATATAGTGCACTACTTTAGACCAGGGCCTGTCGGGCACTACGTAGGGAATAGGGTGCATTTTGGGATGCATAGAGAACGTACGCCCACTCTCTCTCAGAACCGCATTCACTGGGTGTGAAGACTTGACTGAGGAGGAATTCATGCTTTTGTGGTTTGGCTGTTATTTTTGTTCAATAAGAAGCATTTCTCAAAAATAGTTCAGTAGTACGCTGGGTTTTCCTGTTGAGGAACTCCTCCATCATCTGTTATATTATAACAGAGAGAGAGATTTAATTGTTTGTCTATCACACAACAATTATGTTAATAACACAACAGGTAGGTTTATAACACAACAGGTAGGTTTATAACACAACAGGTAGGTTTATAACACAACAGGTAGGTTTATAACACAACAGGTGTGTTTATAACACAACAGGTAGGTTTATAACACAACAGGTAGGTTTATAACACAACAGGTAGGTTTATAACACAACAGGTAGGTTTATAACACAACAGGTAGGTTTATAACACAACAGGTGTGTTTATAACACAACAGGTGTGTTTATAACACAACAGGTAGGTTTATAACACAACAGGTAGGTTTATAACACAACAGGTAGGTTTATAACACAACAGGTGTGTTTATAACACAACAGGTAGGTTTATAACACAACAGGTAGGTTTATAACACAACAGGTAGGTTTATAACACAACAGGTAGGTTTATAACACAACAGGTAGGTTTATAACACAACAGGTTTATAACACAACAGGGTTTATAACACAACAGGTAGGTTTATAACACAACAGGTAGGTTTATAACACAACAGGTGGGTTTATAACACAACAGGTAGGTTTATAACACAACAGGTATGTTTATAACACAACAGGTAGGTTTATAAAACCACAGGTAGGTTTATAACACAACAGGTGTGTTTATAACACAACAGATAGGTTTATAACACAACAGGTAGGTTTATAACACAACAGGTGTGTTTATAACACAACAGGTAGGTTTATACCACAACAGGTAGGTTTATACCACAACAGGTAGGTTTATAACACAACAGGTAGGTTTATAACACCACAGGTTGGTTAACACAACAGGTAGGTTTATAACACAACAGGTAGGTTTATAACACAACAGGTAGGTTTATAACACAACATCTAACCTGACATCTAACCAGACATCTAACCAGACATCAGACTGACATCTAACCAGACATCTAACCAGACATCAGACTGACATCTTGCCAGACACCAGACTGACATCTAACCAGACATCAGACTGACATCTAACCAGACATCTATCCAGACATCAGACTGACATCTAACCAGACATCTAACCAGACATCTAAACTGACATCTAACCTGACATCTAACCTGACATCTAACCTGACATCAGACTGACATCTAACCAGACATCTAACCTGACATCAGACTGACATCTAACCTGACATCTAACCAGACATCTAACCAGACATCTAACCTAACATCAGACTGACATCTAAACCAGACATCTAACCTGACATCAGACTGACATCTAACCAGACATCTAACCAGAACATCTAACCAGACATCTAACCTGACATCTAACCAGACATCAACCTGACATCTAACCAGACATCTAACCTAACATCAGACTGACATCTAAACCAGACATCTAACCTGACATCAGACTGACATCTAAACCAGACATCTAACCAGAATCAACCAGACATCTAACCTGACATCTAACCAGACATCAGACTGACATCTAACCAGACATCTAACCAGACATCTAACCAGACATCTAACCAACATCAGACTGACATCTAACCAGACAAACCTGACATCTAACCAGACATCAGACTGACATCTAACCAGACATCTAACCAGACATCAACCTAACATCAACCAGACATCTAACCTGACATCTAACCAGACATCTAACCAGACATCAGACTGACATCTAAACCAGACATCTAACCAGACATCAGACCAGACATCAACCTGACATCTAACCAGACATCAACCAGACATCTAACCAGACATCAGACTGACATCTAACCAGACATCTAACCAGACATCTAACCAACATCAGACTGACATCTAAAGACATCTAACCAGACATCTAACCAGACATCAGACTGACATCTAACCAGACATCTAACCAGATATCAGACTGACATCTAACCAGACATCTAACCTGACATCTAACCAGACATCAGACTGACATCTAACCAGACATCTAACCTGACATCTAACCAGACATCAGACTGACATCTAACCAGACATCTAACCAGACATCAGACTGACATCTAACCTGACATCTAACCAGACATCTATCCAGAACTCTAACCAGACATCTAACCTGACATCTAACCAGACATCAGACTGACATCTAACCAGACATCTAACCTGACATCTAACCAGACATCAGACTGACATCTAAACCTGACATCTAACCAGATATCAGACTGACATCTAACCAGACATCTAACCAGACATCAGACTGACATCTAACCAGACATCTAACCAGACATCTAACCAGACATCAGACTGAAATCTAACCAGACATCTAACCAGACATCTAACGTGACATCTAACCTGACATCTAACCTGACAACAGACTGACATCTAACCAGACATCAGACTGACATCTAACCAGACATCTAACGTGACATCTAACCTGACATCTAACCTGACAACAGACTGACATCTAACCAGACATCAGACTGACATCTAACCAGACATCTAACCTGACATCTAACCTGACATCTAACCAGACATCTAACCTGACATCTAACCAGACATCTAACCTGACATCTAACCAGACATCAGACTGACATCTAACCAGACATCAAACTGACATCTTGGCAGACATCAGACTGACATCTAACCAGACATCAGACTGACATCTAACCAGACATCTATCCAGAACTCTAACCAGACATCTAACCAGACATCAGACTGACATCTAACCAGACATCAGACTGACATCTAACCAGACATCTAACCTGACATCTAACCAGACACCTAACCTGACATCTAACCTGACATCTAACCAGACATCTAACCAGACATCTAACCTGACATCAGACTGACATCTAACCAGACATCTAACCAGACATCTAACCTGACATCAGACTGACATCTAACCTGACATCTAACCAGACATCTAACCAGACATCTAACCTAACATCAGACTGACATCTAAACCAGACATCTAACCTGACATCAGACTGACATCTAACCAGACATCTATCCAGAACTCTAACCAGACATCTAACCTGACATCTAACCAGACCTCAGACTGACATCTAACCAGACATCTAACCAGACATCTAACCAGACATCTAACCTAACATCAGACTGACATCTAAACCTGACATCTAACCAGATATCAGACTGACATCTAACCAGACATCTAACCAGACATCAGACTGACATCTAACCAGACATCTAACCTGACATCTAACCTGACATCAGACTGACATCTAACCAGACATCTAACCTGACATCTAACCTGACATCTAACCAGACATCAGACTGACATCTAACCAGACATCTAACCTGACATCTAACCAGACATTAAACTGACATCTAACCAGACATCTCACCAGACATCTAACCTGACATCAGACTGACATCTAACCTGACATCTAACCTGACAACAGACTGACATCTAACCAGACATCTAACCTGACATCTAACCAGACATCTAACCTGACAACAGACTGACATCTAACCAGACATCTAACCTGACATCTAACCAGACATCTAACCTGACATCTAACCAGACATCTAACCAGACATCAGACTGACATCTAACCAGACATCTAACCTGACATCTAACCAGACATCTAACCTGACATCAGACTGACATCTAACCAGACATCTAACCAGACATCTAACCAGACATCTAACCTAACATCAGACTGACATCTAAACCAGACATCTAACCAGACATCAGACTGACATCTAACCAGACATCTAACCTGACATCTAACCAGACATCAGACTGACATCTAACGAGACATCTAACGTGACATCTAACCTGACATCTAACCTGACAACAGACTGACATCTAACCAGACATCAGACTGACATCTAACCAGACATCTAACCTGACATCTATCCAGACATCTAACCTGACATCTAACCTGACATCTAACCTGACATCTAACCTGACATCTATCCTGACATCTAACCTGACATCTAACCAGACCTCTAACCTGACATCTAACCAGACATCTAACCTGACATCTAACCAGACATCTAACCTAACATCAGACTGACATCTAAACCAGACATCTAACCTGACATCAGACTGACATCTAACCAGACATCTATCCAGAACTCTAACCAGACATCTAACCAGACATCTAACCAGACATCAGACTGACATCTAACCAGACATCTAACCAGACATCTAACCAGACATCTAACCTAACATCAGACTGACATCTAAACCTGACATCTAACCAGATATCAGACTGACATCTAACCAGACATCTAACCAGACATCAGACTGACATCTGACCAGACATCTAACCTGACATCTAACCTGATATCAGACTGACATCTAACCAGACATCTAACCTGACATCTAACCAGACATCAGACTGACATCTAACCAGACATCTAACCAGACATCTAACCAGACATCAGACTGACATCTAACCAGACATATAAGACATCTAACCTGACATCTAACCTGACAGACTGACATCTAACCAGACATCAGACTGACATCTAACCAGACATCTAACCTGACATCTAACCAGACATCTAACCTGACATCTAACCAGACATCTAACCAGACATCTAACCAGACATCAGACTGACATCTAACCAGACATCTAACCAGACATCTAACCAGACATCTAACCTGACATCTAACCTGACATCTAACCAGACATCAACCTGACATCTAACCAGACATCTAACCAGACATCTAACCTGCCAGACATCAGACTGACATCTAACCAGACATCGAACCAGACATCTAACCTGACATCAGACTGACATCTAACCTGCCATCTAACCAGACATCTAACCAGACATCAGACTGACATCTAAACCAGACATCTAACCTGACATCAGACTGACATCTAACCAGACATCTATCCAGAACTCTAACCAGACATCTAACCTGACATCTAACCAGACATCAGACTGACATCTAACCAGACATCTAACCAGACATCTAACCTAACATCAGACTGACATCTAAACCTGACATCTAACCAGATATCAGACTGACATCTAACCAGACATCTAACCAGACATCAGACTGACATCTAACCAGACATCTAACCTGACATCTAACCTGACATCAGACTGACATCTAACCAGACATCTAACCTGACATCTAACCTGACATCTAACCAGACATCAGACTGACATCTAACCAGACATCTAACCAGATATCAGACTGACATCTAACCAGACATCTAACCAGACATCAGACTGACATCTAACCAGACATCTAACCTGACATCTAACCTGACATCAGACTGACATCTAAACCTGACATCTAACCAGACATCTAACCAGACATCAGACTGACATCTAACCAGACATCTATCCAACCCAGACATCTCTGACAACCAGACATCAGACTGACATCTAACCAGACATCTAACCAGACATCTAACCTGACATCAGACTGACATCTAACCAGACATCTAACCTGACATCTAACCTGACATCTAACCTGACAACAGACTGACATCTAACCAGACATCTCACCTGACATCTAACCAGACATCTAACCTAACATCAGACTGACATCTAAACCAGACATCTAACCTGACATCAGACTGACATCTAACCAGACATCTAACCAGACATCAGACTGACATCTAACCTGACATCAGACTGACATCTAACCAGACATCTAACCTGACATCTAACCTGACATCTAACCAGACATCAGACTGACATCTAACCAGACATCTAACCTGACATCTAACCAGACATCAGACTGACATCTAACCAGACATCTAACCAGACATCTAACCTGACATCAGACTGACATCTAACCAGACATCTAACGTGACATCTAACCTGACATCTAACCTGACAACAGACTGACATCTAACCAGACATCAGACTGACATCTAACCAGACATCTAACCTGACATCTATCCAGACATCTAACCTGACATCTAACCAGACATCAGACTGACATCTAACCAGACATCTATCCAGAACTCTAACCAGACATCTAACCAGACATCAGACTGACATCTAACCAGACATCAGACTGACATCTAACCAGACATCTAACCTGACATCTAACCAGACATAACCTAACTACTGACATCTAACCAGACATCAGACTGACATCTAACCAGACATCTAACCTGACATCTAACCAGACATCTAACCAGACATCTAACCTGACATCAGACTGACATCTAACCAGACATCAGAACCAGACATCTAACCTAACCAGACATCAGACTGACATCTAACCTGACATCTAACCAGACATCTAACCTGACCTAACATCTAACCAGACATCTAACCTAACATCAGACTGACATCTAAACCAGACATCTAACCTGACATCAGACTGACATCTAACCTGACATCTAACCAGACATCAGACTGACATCTAACCAGACATCTAACCAGACATCTAACCAGACATCTAACATCTAACCAACATCAGACTGACATCTAAAACATCTAACCAGACATCTAACCAGATATCAGACTGACATCTAAACCAGACATCTAACCAGACATCAGACTGACATCTAACCAGACATCTAACCTGACATCTAACCAGACATCTAACCTGACATCTAACCTGACATCTAACCTGACATCTAACCAGACATCTAACCAGACATCTAACCTGACATCTAACCTGACATCTAACCTGACATCTAACCAGACCTCTAACCAGACATCTAACCTGACATCTAACCAGACATCTAACCAGACATCTAACCTGACATCTAACCAGACATCAGACTGACATCTAACCAGACATCTAACCAGACATCAGACTGACATCTTGCCAGACATCAGACTGACATCTAACCAGACATCAGACTGACATCTAACCAGACATCTAACCTGACATCTAACCTGACATCTAACCAGACATCTAACCAGACATCTAACCTGACATCAGACTGACATCTAACCAGACATCGAACCAGACATCTAACCTGACATCAGACTGACATCTAACCTGACATCTAACCAGACATCTAACCAGACATCTAACCTAACATCAGACTGACATCTAAACCAGACATCTAACCTGACATCAGACTGACATCTAACCAGACATCTATCCAGAACTCTAACCAGACATCTAACCTGACATCTAACCAGACATCAGACAGTCTACAGGAACTAACTGGCTGCATTAACTAACTGGCTACAGTGACTAACTGGCTACAGTAACTAACTGTCTACAGTAACTAACTGGTTACAGTAACTAACTGGCTACAGTGACTAACTGGCTACAGTAACTAACTGTCTACAGTAACTAACTGGTTACAGTAATTACTGTCTACAGTAACTAACTGGCTACAGGAACTAACTGTCTACAGGAACTAACTGTCTACAGGAACTAACTGTCTATAGGAACTAACTGTCTACAGTAACTAACTGTCTACAGGAACTAACTGTCTACAGGAACTAACTGTCTACAGGAACTAACTGGCTACAGTAACTAACTGTCTACAGGAACTAACTGGCTGCATTAACTAACTGGCTACAGTGACTAACTGGCTACAGTAACTAACTGTCTACAGTAACTAACTGGTTACAGTAACTAACTGGCTACAGTGACTAACTGGCTACAGTAACTAACTGTCTACAGTAACTAACTGGTTACAGTAATTACTGTCTACAGTAACTAACTGGCTACAGGAACTAACTGTCTACAGTAACTAACTGTCTACAGGAACTAACTGTCTACAGGAACTAACTGTCTACAGTAACTAACTGGCTACAGGAACTAACTGTCTACAGGAACTAACTGTCTACAGTAACTAACTGGCTACAGTAACTAACTGTCTACAGGAACTAACTTTCTACAGGAACTAACTGTCTATATGAACTAACTGTCTACAGTAACTAACTGTCTACAGTAACTAACTGTCTACAGGAACTAACTGTCTACACTACAGGAACTAACTGTCTACAGTAACTAACTGTCTACAGGAACTAACTGTCTACAGGAACTAACTGTCTACAGGAACTAACTGTCTACAGGAACTAACTGTCTACAGGAACTAACTGTCTACAGTAACTAACTGTCTACAGGAACTAACTGGCTACAGTAACTAACTGTCTACAGGAACTAACTGGCTACACTAACTAACTGTCTACAGGAACTGACTGTCTACAGGAACTAACTGTCTACAGGAACTAACTGTCTACAGTAACTAACTGGCTACAGTAACTAACTGTCTACAGGAACTAACTGGCTACAGTAACTAACTGTCTACAGGAACTAACTGTCTACAGTAACTAACTTTCTATAGGAACTAACTGTCTACAGTAACTAACTGTCTACAGTAACTAACTGTCTACAGGAACTAACTGTCTACAGGAACTAACTGTCTACAGTAACTAACTGTCTACAGGAACTAACTGGCTACAGGAACTAACTGTCTACAGGAACTAACTGTCTACAGTAACTAACTGGCTACAGTAACTAACTGTCTACAGGAACTAACTGTCTACAGTAACTAACTGTCTACAGGAACTAACTGTCTACAGGAACTAACTGTCTACAGGAACTAACTGTCTACAGGAACTAACTGTCTATAGGAACTAACTGTCTACAGTAACTAACTGTCTACAGGAACTAACTGTCTACAGGAACTAACTGTCTACAGGAACTAACTGTCTACAGGAACTAACTGTCTACAGGAACTAACTGTCTACAGTAACTAACTGTCTACAGGAACTAACTGTCTACAGTAACTAACTGGCTACAGTAACTAACTGTCTACAGGAACTAACTGTCTATATGAACTAACTGTCTACAGGAACTAACTGTCTACAGTAACTACCTGGCTACAGTAACTAACTGTCTACAGGAACTAACTGTCTACAGGAACTAACTGTCTATATGAACTAACTGTCTACAGTAACTAACTGTCTACAGTAACTAACTGTCTACAGTAACTAACTTTCTATAGGAACTAACTGTCTACAGTAACTAACTGTCTACAGGAACTAACTGGCTACAGTAACTAACTGTCTACAGGAACTAACTGGCTACACTAACTAACTGTCTACAGGAACTGACTGTCTACAGGAACTAACTGTCTACAGGAACTAACTGTCTACACTACAGGAACTAACTGTCTACAGTAACTAACTGTCTACAGGAACTAACTGGCTACAGTAACTAACTGGCTACAGTAACTAACTGTCTACAGTAACTAACTGGCTACAGGAACTAACTGGCTACAGTAACTAACTGGCTACAGTAACTAACTGTCTACAGTAACTAACCGGCTACAGTAATGGTAACACAGCACTCCACCAACACACCTCATAGGTCCCAGTCTCTCATAGGTCCCAGTCTCTCATAGGTCCCAGTCTCTCATAGGTCCCAGTCTCTCATAGGTCCCAGTCTCTCATAGGTCCCATGGGGATCTGGTCTAAAGTAGTGCACTACGTAGGGAATAGGGTTCTATAGGGCTCTGGTCTAAAGTAGTGCACTATGTAGGGAATCGGGTTCCATAGGGCTCTGGTCTAAAGTAGTGCACTATATAGGGAATAGGGTTCTTTAGGGCTCTGGTCTAAAGTAGTGAACTATATAGTGCTCTGGTCTAAAGTAGTGCACTATGTAGGGAATAGGGTTCTATAGGGCCCTGATATAATAATAATATAATATATGCCATTTAGCTGACGCTTTTATCCAAAGCGACTTACAGTCATGTGTGCATACATTCTACGTATGGGTGGTCCCGGGAATCGAACCCACTACCCTGGCGTTACAAGTAGTGAACTATATAGTGCTCTGGTCTAAAGTAGTGCACTATATAGGGAATAGGGTTCTTTAGGGCTCTGGTCTAAAGTAGTGAACTATATAGTGCTCTGGTCTAAAGTAGTGCACTATATAGGGAATAGGGTTCTGTTTGGGACACACCTGGTGATTCCTCTCTGGTGTGGGTGGGGATCACTGTAATGGTATGTCAGAGACATGGAAATGAATGTGTGAAAACAGCAGAAATAGCTTATGTAAGCAGTTAAGCTTCTCTGTTCCTTCAGGTCATTTAAAATTGCATGGATTTGGGCCTTTTAACGTATTTATAGACAGATTAAAACATATTCGATGTTAAAAGTTCAAATCTAATTTCATGTTTAAAGTTCTGTAATTTTGTCTTGAAAATTTCACAGAAATAATAACACAACTGTTTTAACACAGATTTGACAGTCTTGAGGTTGTCCATTACTGCCCAGGTGAGGGAGGTACCTGCTCAGGTATTGTAACTTGTGTCATATAGCTCAGAGTAAATGGAGCATGTCCTATAGCATGTGTTCATTTGGTTTGGGGCAACATATAAAATGTTCTCGCCGGGGTCAAAGGGTAAATGGTGGTATCAAAATGACTGCCACAAAGAAATGTACTAATGTATAACTTTTTAGGTCATCATGGACAAGATGCTGAAATGTTTTTGACTACTATATTTCGTTCCCAGGACCCCATCCCCGCAGGAGGCCCTTTGACATTCGGTAGGCCGTCATTGTAAATAAGAATTTGTTCTTAAACTGACTTGCCTAGTTAATAAAAGGTTAAATTAATTCATTAATAAAATTCGATGTGGTCTTTCCAGCAGTGTTTTACCGCCCCCAAGCGGACAAATGCGGAATAACACCGTATTATCTTCACGAATCAGAGAAAGAGAAATTCTCTGCGAATCAGAGTTGAGAAAACATGTCACATGACCAACAGTAGTGAAGTCAAAGACAGATCTTTGAAGCCATTTCGGCCATTGTGGAAAGTGGAAAGGACCTCGCCAAGAAAGGACAAAATAAAGCATTGAAAGACAAGGGAAAGGGACAAGACAACAACTGTCAAATCTGCCAGTAACTCGCGATTGTAGAGATGGTCCAATCGTGCTCAGCTTACGGATGCAAAAACAGATATCATAAAGACAGAAACATTTCATTTCACAAGTAAGTTCAACTCCCGACATCACCACGGTCACTCTACAGATAATGATCATGCATGCTCTAGCTGTCTAGCCTCGTCTTGTTTACTATCTAGTCAGTTGACAAGCTGTTATCACAGCTTTTGCACAGTTGTTGACAATCGCAAGATTCCCCATGACCTAGCCCAGTCGCGAACCAGGCTTCACGTAAAAAGGGGAAACGTGACAACGATGTGATTTTGGAGGTATGGCAACTCATGACCTAACTATCTAGCTTCTGTTGACTTAGTTGTAGTTGGGTTAAACGCGTGGGAATTAGCTACCCATCGTGGCTGTGTTGGTGTTGCTTATAAGTAGTAGATTGCAATGTTCTTGTGGCCTCTCACTGGTATCTTGTTAATTATCGTTTGCTGCGTTCCACCGCGCGTCAGACTGGCGCTGCGCTGCGTTCCACCGCGCGTCAGACTGGAGCTGCGCTGCGTTCCACCGCGCGTCAGACTGGAGCTGCGCTGCGTTCCACCGGGCGTCAGACTGGCGCTGCGCTGCACCGGGCGTCAGACTGGCGCTGCGCTGCACCGTGCGTCAGACTGGCGCTGCGCTGCACCGTGCGTCAGACTGGCGCTGCGCTGCACCGTGCGTCAGACTGGCGCTGCGCTGCACCGTGCGTCAGACTGGCGCTGCGCTGCACCGTGCGTCAGACTGGCGCTGCGCTGCACCGTGCGTCAGACTGGCGCTGCGCTGCACCGTGCGTCAGACTGGCAGACGTTGGCTACTTAGGCTATTTACAGTCGGCAGATTCAGCGGTTGACCAATGTAGCCAGTTGGAGGAGCGATGGTTGGCTAACAGTAGTTGGTGCTAAGCTTAGCTCCTGCAACAGTGACTAGCTACTGGACTACCAACACAGTAACAACAGTATTTGTGAACCTTCGAGTTTGTTTTGTGTTTGATACTGTAATGTAACAATACTTTTGTCGGTGTATTGCAGGTTCCCTCTAGCACGGCCAGACGTCTGTGGGAAATGGGTTGCGGCAATGAGGAGAAACAATTTCAAACCAACCAGATACAGTAATATCTGCTCTCAGCATTTCACTAAAGACTGCTTCAAACCAGAGTGCAACAACCGTGTCCTGAAGGAGAATGCTGTACCTTCTCTATTCTGTTTCAGTAAACTACAAGTCAAGGTAAAACGCACACACAAGGAGGCATCATTTTCCTGTGGAACCTATAGCCTGGTCTCAGATCTGGTTTGTACAGTCTTGCCAATGCCTTTGGTTGTTGTCACACCTAATCGTGTCTGGTGTTACAATTGGCATGACAACAACCTAATGAGTTGATAAGACCGAACACATCTGGCACCAGGCTGGGGTATGTATACCAAACTATCAAACATGGAATTCTTTTAGATTTGTACTTAATTATTATTTTTCATAGGCAGAGTCCTTGGTGGACCCGTTACCTCCAGAGATGGACTTCTCTCTGACCCTCCCCTCCCTCCCCCTCTCTGACACAGAGGAGACTCAGCAGGAGATACAGACAGAGACCCATCACACTGTAGACCCCTTACCCCTGGTAGAGAACCTTCCCCACAGCATGTCCATCTCCTGCGACCACAACTACACCGTGGAGGACACTGTCCAGCAGAAGAAGAGGATTGAGCAGCTGGAGGAACAGCTGGACAAGCTGAGGAAGAAGTTAAAGACCGTACAGCAGAAGTGTCGGAGGCAGGAGAGACAGTTGAAGAGGTTTAAGGCTATCGGAGAGTTCCAGAGGATGAACAGGGACCCGGCGCTAGGGGAGGGATATGTAATTCTACCCCAACAGCTTTATGATGCGCTCAAAGGGATTGAGCCCGTAGAGGGTCCATGAAGCCTCACACACCTAGCCTGGGTGCCAAGTCTGTGGAGTTGGCAAGACCACAAACCGGTCTGGGACCAGGCTGTAATAGACCAGGCTTACGGACCCTGGTTCTCTGGGTCTGCCTTCAGTGTATTGGGGGCGTGGTTGTCCCAGGTTTATCAGTCCCTGCTTTATTTAAAGGGTCAGTGTGGGGACTCTCACATCACCTCTCCCAATAGAGGTGTAGCGGATGGCTAAGCTGTCTCTACTACCTTTCTGAGACCTATAGAACTACTGCCGTCCTGTATCCAGACAGGTCTCGTCTAGGGGTCAGTGATATCTCGTCTAGGGGTCAGTGATATCTCGTCTAGGGGTCAGTGATATCTCGTCTAGGGGTCAGTGATATCTCGTCTAGGGGTCAGTGATGTCTCGTCTAGGGGTCAGTGATGTCTCGTCTAGGGGTCAGTGATATCTCGTCTAGGGGTCAGTGATGTCTCGTCTAGGGGTCAGTGATGTCTCGTCTAGGGGTCAGTGATATCTCGTCTAGGGGTCAGTGATATCTCGTCTAGGGGTCAGTGATGTCTCGTCTAGGGGTCAGTGATGTCTCGTCTAGGGGTCAGTGATGTCTCGTCTAGGGGTCAGTGATATCTCGTCTAGGGGTCAGTGATGTCTCGTCTAGGGGTCAGTGATGTCTCGTCTAGGGGTCAGTGATGTCTCGTCTAGGGGTCAGTGATGTCTCGTCTAGGGGTCAGTGATATCTCGTCTAGGGGTCAGTGATATCTCGTCTAGGGGTCAGTGATGTCTCGTCTAGGGGTCAGTGATATCTCGTCTAGGGGTCAGTGATATCTCGTCTAGGGGTCAGTGATGTCTCGTCTAGGGGTCAGTGATATCTCGTCTAGGGGTCAGTGATGTCTCGTCTAGGGGTCAGTGATATCTCGTCTAGGGGTCAGTGATGTCTCGTCTAGGGGTCAGTGATGTCTCGTCTAGGGGTCAGTGATGTCTCGTCTAGGGGTCAGTGATATCTCGTCTAGGGGTCAGTGATATCTCGTCTAGGGGTCAGTGATGGTGATTTCCTGTGTGTCCGTGTGGAGCGTTGTAATGCAAGCCGGTCGGGTGTGTTTTCCACTTTTGTCACAGACAACCAACGACACAATGTCTTTTGTAGCATATTCTATTTCATCTTCTTCAGGCTGTAAACTTAAAGGGAAGAATCCCTCAAAGTACAATGACTCTATTTGAAGGGTTGATTTTAGTGTGTTGGAGGGAGGACCACTTGTGTGTACTGTATGTCGTTGTTTAGTGATGTTAGTCAATTTATGCCTCTACTCTTGGACAAAAAATGGGAGGTTTGTAATTGGCCGGGACTTTCTCTTCTACTGTAATATGAAATCATGTGACCCCAACTGGTCAGCTGTCACTTTGAACTATTGTTGCTGCTGGGCAACAACTTTTGCATTAGAGCAAAAAATGTTTCAATAAAAAATACAATTAAAATGTTTTCATGAGCAACAACAGATTTTTGGACAACTTTTCCCAGGATCCCTTGAGGGTGAAATGTAATATTCATGTAGGATTTCTGTTCTTAATAACCCTTGAGCACAGCATGGACCTGGGAGGCTCGCATGGATGTCTGTATCCACAGTTATCCACCAATGAAACATCTTTTCAACTCAATTCTTCTTATATTCCCCCAAAATGTTGTTTTTTTGACGATAAATGCAGTTTTTTTAAAACTTAACGGCAAACGGAACACTGACCTATGGCAACGTGTGTTGAGTCGCAGGAGATTCACTTTTAAAACGACACAATGTTATTTCCCAGAGCCCGAGACTTGATTAGTTGGGTCTTGAATTGCAGAAGTCATAGTTAAAACTGCTTGGGATGCTATTTTTAATGCACCGTGAAGAAGTTGTGATTTATTATGAGGGGGTCCCTGATGAATTCAACGTCTAGCAACCCCTGATACAGGGTCCCATGTAGGATGCACCGAATGGCGTTTCAAGGTGAAGTTTCTCCTAGGTACAGATCTAGGATCAGCTTCCCCCTCATCCATTCCTAACCTTAACTATTAGTGGTGAAAATCCAAAACTGACCCAAGATCTGTCTAGAGCAACTCCCCCCTCACATTGTGGGCCAGTTACAGGAGATGGAATCGTTTGTCTAATCTGATTTAAATAACCACATTGTGGGCCAGTTACAGGAGATAGAATCGTTTGCCTAATCTGATTTAAATAACCACGTTGTGGGCCAGTTACAGGAGATGGAATCGTTTGTCTAATCTGATTTAAATAACCACATTGTGGGCCAGTTACAGGAGATAGAATCGTTTGCCTAATCTGATTTAAATAACCACATTGTGGGCCAGTTACAGGAGATAGAATCGTTTGCCTAATCTGATTTAAATAACCACATTGTGGGCCAGTTACAGGAGATAGAATCGTTTGCCTAATCTGATTTAAATAACCACATTGTGGGCCAGTTACAGGAGATAGAATAGTTTGCCTAATCTGGTTTAAATAACCACATTGTGGGCCAGTTACAGGAGATAGAATCGTTTGTCTAATCTGATTTAAATAACCACATTGTGGGCCAGTTACAGGAGATAGAATAGTTTGTCTAATCTGATTTAAATAACCACATTGTGGGCCAGTTACAGGAGATAGAATCGTTTGTCTAATCTGATTTAAATAACCACATTGTGGGCCAGTTACAGGAGATAGAATCGTTTGCCTAATCTGATTTAAATAACCACATTGTGGGCCAGTTACAGGAGATAGAATCGTTTGTCTAATCTGATTTAAATAACCACATTGTGGGCCAGTTACAGGAGATGGAATCGTTTGCCTAATCTGATTTAAATAACCACATTGTGGGCCAGTTACAGGAGATAGAATCGTTTGCCTAATCTGATTTAAATAACCACGTTGTGGGCCAGTTACAGGAGATAGAATCGTTTGTCTAATCTGATTTAAATAACCACATTGTGGGCCAGTTACAGGAGATAGAATCGTTTGCCTAATCTGATTTAAATAACCACATTGTGGGCCAGTTACAGGAGATGGAATCGTTTGCCTAATCTGATTTAAATAACCACATTGTGGGCCAGTTACAGGAGATAGAATCGTTTGCCTAATCTGATTTAAATAACCACATTGTGGGCCAGTTACAGGAGATGGAATCGTTTGTCTAATCTGATTTAAATAACCACATTGTGGGCCAGTTACAGGAGATAGAATCGTTTGCCTAATCTGATTTAAATAACCACATTGTGGGCCAGTTACAGGAGATGGAATCGTTTGTCTAATCTGATTTAAATAACCACATTGTGGGCCAGTTACAGGAGATAGAATCGTTTGCCTAATCTGGTTTAAATAACCACGTTGTGGGCCAGTTACAGGAGATAGAATCGTTTGTCTAATCTGATTTAAGTAACCACGTTGTGGGCCAGTTACAGGAGATAGAATCGTTTGTCTAATCTGATTTAAATAACCACATTGTGGGCCAGTTACAGGAGATAGAATAGTTTGTCTAATCGGCTTTGACTCATCTCCACTTTGTTACAGCAGATGTGTTGAATGTCTGCATCCCGTTGACTCCGTTGCTGCATATCGTGGATTGGCTTTCTTCTTGGTACAACTTTTGATAAAGGTGATCCCCAGTTATTGCCCCAGTATCTGTGTGTTAGGGATACGTGTCGGTTGTTAGGGACAGGGACAGTTGTAAATCATGCAGCGCCTTGTGTCACAATGCAGATTTTAGAGTAACAACAAATGTCGGTACATATAAGTGTGTTACATCGGCTGAAAGCTTAAATTCTTGTTAATATAACTGCACTGTTCAATTTACTGCAAAAAAAAATGCCGTGCTATTAGGTTGAGCAGAGCTCCTAACAACAAAGTGCTGTGCTATTAGGTTGAGCAGAGCTCCTAACAACAAAATGCTGTGCTATTAGGTTGAGCAGAGCTCCTAACAACAAAATGCTGTGCTATTAGGTTGAGCAGAGCTCCTAACAACAAAATGCTGTGCTATTAGGTTGAGCAGAGCTCCTAACAACAAAATGCTGTGCTATTAGGTTGAGCAGAGCTCCTAACAACAAAATGCTGTGCTATTAGGTTGAGGAGAGCTCCTAACAACAAAATGCTGTGCTATTAGGTTGAGGAGAGCTCCTAACAACAAAATGCTGTGCTATTAGGTTGAGGAGAGCTAACAACAAAATGCTGTGCTATTAGGTTGAGGAGAGCTAACAACAAAATGCTGTGCTATTAGGTTGAGGAGAGCTCCTAACAACAAAATGCTGTGCTATTAGGTTGAGGAGAGCTAACAACAAAATGCTGTGCTATTAGGTTGAGGAGAGCTAACAACAAAATGCCGTGCTATTAGGTTGAGGAGAGCTAACAACAAAATGCTGTGCTATTAGGTTGAGGAGAGCTCCTAACAACAAAATGCTTTTTTCACAGCGATAGGTTTGATACATTCACCTTTGAAATTGAAATGTGAACTTACATTCTGAAATCTTGCTCTAATTTATCATCCAAAGGGTCCCAGAGATAACATGAAGTGTCGTTTTGTTAGATAAAATACTTTTTCATATCCTAAAAAGGTTCATATAGCAAGATCAATTTTGTATTTCCACTCGTTCAATTTACAAAGAAAGAAATCTGTAAAACTCTAACCCTAAACGTTGTTTCAACCAGTCAAAATACATTCATATTTATTCCTCAGAGATCCTAGAACGTAACCAGACTTCACTATATCATTAGGGGTGTAGTATATCCTATAGGACACCATATCAGAGATCCTAGAAGGTAACCAGACTTCACTATATCATTAGGAGTGTAGTATATCCTATAGGACACCATATCAGAGATCCTAGAAGGTAACCAGACTTCACTATATCATTAGAGAGCTGTAGTATATCCTATAGGACACCATATCAGAGATCCTAGAACGTAACCAGACTTCACTATATCATTAGGGCTGTATGTAGTATATCCTATAGGACACCATATTTGGTCAGAGAGCGACGCCTTCATGGCACGCCGATGACGTGGGCGGTCTTCACTTGAATGACTCTTAACTTTGTCAAATAAGCACCAATCGGGGTCAAACAAGACTAGCTAGATAGCCAATGAGCTGGGCTTTACGGGAGTGTCCGGAAACCCTGTATCTGTCATAAAATGTAGCTGCTAACCTTGTGCGACAGCATGCCTTTTCCTTTTGGACAAAAATTCTATGAATATTCAGAGTTATGAAAACTGGTTGTTTTTGCAAATGTTGAACTAATAATATGGCTACAAATACTGGAAAAGCTGGTTCGCTCATACTTCAAGTTATCTGTCTGTCAAGTAAACTTTGCACATACACTGCCATCTTGTGGACACCATCGGAATTACAACCAGAGTGATGGCTGGAACTGGGACCTTTCTGGGACCATTTCAAAGATGGTGGTAGAAAAATAACTTGTTTTTTTTATTTGTATTTTCTTTTACCAGATCTATTGTGTTATATTATCCTACAATCAATTCACATTTCCACAAACTTCAAAGTGTTTCCTTTCAAATGGTACCAAGAATATGCATATCCTTGCTTCAGGGCCTGAGCTACAGGCAGTTAGATTTGGGTATGATATTTTAGGCGAAAAAAAAAAGGTGCTAATCCTTAATACATTTTAAAGGCTGATTTACAGTCTGTTTATTGACACTAGATAATTGTCGTAGTGACGTCATGAACATTATGTTGTCGTCTGATATCAAACTTGTGTTTTCTTTACGAAGAAGTATATACGCAAAACGACAGCCTCTGCATGACGTCAGCAGCCCGGTGGTCCAAATGGCCGACTTTCTCTATTTTAACACCCATAAACACATCCATTTAAAAAGTACTTCAGTAAATGTCAACCTGGCAAACCAGGCAACATTTCTAAACAATAGCTAGATTTCCACCCAATTGGCGACAGATTTTCAAGCGAATATTCAAAAATGTGCATAAAAGAGAATATGCTAATTTTCCCACCAGTGGTGTTTCCACCAAACTGACTTGTTACACACAAAAAGAGCTGTGCGTGATGACGTAGTGCACACAAAAAGAGCTGTGCGTGATGACGTAGTGCACACAAAATATACTTTTTCACTTAAATGTTCATATACCGAATAAAAATATATGGTTCAAATGTGTTTCCATCGCATTTTCAACTCTGCCTATTGTTTTGTCAAAATAAACTGTTGCGTTAAATAGTAAATGTGCCTATTCTGGTCTTGGCGTGGGCGCTCTAGCCAACCGCTCACAGACACAGTGCGGGTCTACATGAGATTATGGATAAAAAACGAGAATATGTTTACTTGTTAAAACGGCAGTCAAGCATCGATCATCGTGTCACCAGAATAAAACAGACCATTGATTTTTATTGGAAAGGTGCAATCAAGACCACCGTGCACTTTCACCACCCCTGTGAAGGTCTTTATAATAGATTGAATCTGTAGCCTAATAAATCAAATAATAATATAAACTACATGGTTACCGAGTCGTAGCGGGAAGACCACACTTCATCACCGTGACTCCAAATTTACTTCGATATGATGGTTATGCCAACGCCATTTCTCGTATCATTCATTTTACCGACACATTAAAGATCCCACCATGTCGAACGAACAAATGACCTGTCGGTATTTATAACCGAAACTTTCTTGTTTCTATCACAGCTGTCTTGATTCGTTGTTTTTAGTTTCTTTTTATGACTTCACTCACATTAAAACTGGATGGAAAATGGTTCGTGTTTTGGTTCGTTGCTAGATAGCTGACGAGTCAGTTGAAATGACCAGAGCATAGCTGACAACGTCTTTTAACTTTAGCTACGTTTTATTCATTATTACAGGGAAATAAAACATCTTCATTTACAAGGTAATGGCGAGTTTACAGAAAAAAAATGTTTTAAACCAAAGTGTATGAGAATTGTTGAACTCTTGCATCTTGTCTCAGGTTGATCTGGTTGCTGTGGCAGTCCGATAGGAACCCATGTTTGCCAGATCCGATCATATGGTCGGAGGCATTGCGGAGCCTCCGGAGGCCGAGGACGATTTGAGCTCCACGTTGTATCGCTATGCACCTCTCAATGTTGTAACAATGCGGAGGGCTCCGTATATTGATTGGTTTACCGGTAGGTGAGGGCGGGAGGTCCTGTATAAACGCAAACTCACTTCCTTCACAAACAACTCTGAGCTTCTCGGGGAAGGACAGGAAGTATGAATGCCCTGACAGGAAGTGTGAATGCCCTGACAGGAAGTGTAAATGCCCTGACTTCTGCAGAGGCCATATCATCGTTAATGCTGCACGGCCAAGGCAGACGGCAGATGGACCATGAAGTGCCTTTAAACCCCTACACATGACAATGGACGTTTCAATAGTGGCAGAGATTTAAACCAAAGAGTATTATTTTTCATAACTAACCCAAGTTAGACCACGGTCTGTTATTTCAAATGGGAGGAAATACTTGGACAGAACCAGCCAGGAGGTGGGCATAGCAACCACGTGTTAGCGAGAGCGTATTGGTGCATTCTAGCATGTATTTGCATATTTCCGTTAGGGAACGCCTACTCTGTGAAGTGCGTGTGAAATATGATTTTTTATTTTTTATTGAACTGTTACAATTGTATAAATCCCTCAAACTTGTGAAATGTAAAAAAATTGGGAAAATTATTTGAAGTCATGTCTCTAAATGTCTGTTAATGTCTTTATTGCCTTGTCACATATTAATGATGTCCTGAATGTTTTTTTTTTGAGAGGGGGGGGTCACCTGGTGTTCTATTATTACGTGTGTTTCATTGTATTCACAGGAATGTCCCTGTATTGATGTGTAATATTGTTATTATTGTTGCAATAAAATAAAATAAAAAACCCAAATACAAAAAATATATATATATAATCTTCTCCAATACAACCAGGGGTCCCTGGTTCGAGTCCAGGTAGGGGTGAGGAGAGGGACGGAAGCTATACTGTTACACACACTACCTCAATCAGCCCGACTAACCGGTGTCTGTATATAACCTCGCTACTGTTATTTTTTAATGTTTTTATCTCTTTACTTACCTGTTGTTCAACCTAACACATTTTTGCACTGTTGGTTAGAGCCTGTAAGTAAGCATTTCAATTTAAGGTCTGTTATTCACCTAACACTACTCGCTACTCGAACCAGGGACCCTCTGCACACCTGTTGTATTCGGCGCACGTTGGTGGTCTGTTGATATCCTCTAGTGGTGTGGGGGCTGTGCTTTCAGTCTCCAGTATATATGCTGCTATAGTCTATATGCCGGGGGCCTAGGGTCAGTCTGTTATATCTGGTGTAATTCTCCTGTCTTATCTGATGTCCTGTGTGAACTTAAGTATGCTCCCTCTAATTCTCAGATCGCTCTCTCTCTCTCCCCTCCCGGAGGACCTGAGCACCAGGTTCATGCGCTGTCGCCGTCCCCAGTCCACCTGGTCGTGCTGCTGCTCCAGTTTTAACTGTTTACCAGCGGCTATGGAACCCTGACCTGTTCACCGGACATGCTAGCTTGTCCCAGACCTGCTATTTTTGACTCTCTCTCCTTCTCTCTCTCCCCCTCTCTCTCTCTCTCTTGCTTTGTCTCTCCCTCTACTGCACCTGTTGTCTCGACCTCTGAATGCTCGGCTATGAAAAGCTAACTGACGTTTACTCCTGAGGTGCTGACCTGTTGAACCCTCTACAACCACTGTGATTATTATTTGACCCTGCTGGTCATCTATGAAGGTTTGAACAACTTGAAGACCCTTATATAAAAAAAAGTTATTATTCAGAGTGCAGTATAACTGCAGTATGCTACAAATACTGTGTCAAAAATAACCGTTTTGTTTTACTGCAGTGATTTTGAAGTATAACTGAGGTAATTTTGAAGTATAACTGCGGTAATTTTGAAGTATAACTGCAGTAATTTTGAAGTATAACTGCAGTAATTTTGAAGTATAACTGCAGTAACTTTGAAGTATAACTGCAGTAATTTTGAAGTATAACTGCAGTTAGCGTGCAGGAATTATTGCAATTACTGCATCCAAAATATCACAGTCAGTTTCAAAACTGCTGTCTTTTTTGTAAGGGCAACGATCAGGCTTTAATCGCCTTGTACTCCTAAAATCTCCACCAGGCACAGCCAGAAGAGGACTGGCCACCCCTCAGAGCCTGGTTCCTCTCTAAGTTTATAATCTCCACCCCTCAGAGCCTGGTTCCTCTCTACCTGGTACAGCCAGAAGAGGACTGACCAGCCCTCAGAGCCTGGTTCCTCTCTAGGTTTATAATCTCCACCCCTCATAGCCTGGTTCCTCTCTACCTGGTACAGCCAGAAGAGGACTGGCCACCCCTCAGAGCCTGGTTCCTCTCTACGTTTATAATCTCCACCCCTCAGAGCCTGGTTCCTCTCTACCTGGTACAGCCAGAAGAGGACTGGCCACCCCTCATAGCCTGGTTCCTCTCTAGGTTTATAATCTCCACCCGGCACAGCCAGAAGAGGACTGGCCACCCCTCAGAGCCTGGTTCCTCTCTAGGTTTCTTCCTAGGTTCCTGCCTTTCTAGGGAATTTTTCCAACCCTGTTCCTGGAGCGCCACCCTCCTGTAGGGTTTTGCATCAACCCTGTAGTAGGATGTCCCTTGGGGGTATCCGTACCTATGTAGGACATGCGAGGGTTAGGTTAATAAACAGGCTGGAGCTAGAACCTCGTTGTCGCGCGTCCTTATTTTAGATCATACTACAAACCCCAGTTGTAACTAACCTGATTCAGTTTATCAACCAGCTAATCATTAGAATCAGGTGTTCTAGATTAGGGTTGGAGTGAAAACCTACAGGACGGTCGGTAGCTCTCTGGGAACGTTGTTGGAGAGTCCTGGTCTACAGACATGTCGATAGACCAATTATAATGCTACGTTCAAAATAACTCGGAACTGGGAATTCTCAGAACGTTCAAGAAAACTAGGAAATCGGAAATGAACGAGCTCCGACAGGGGAAAAATGTGTTTTGAATGTTCAACTCTGTTCTATTTCTAGAGCTCTGGCTTTCCCACCTAAAGATCACTGAACGCATGATTCAACCTCGTCTCCCCCAAGTTCCCAGTTTTCTTGAAAGCACCATAAACAAGCCTTTAGAGATCTCGACTATGATTATGACGTGTCTCCTTGTAATGCTCCGGGTGTCGTGGGTGTGGAGTCAAACGCAGGAGACAGAGAGTGCAATGCTGTGCGTCTTTAATAGCACCAATAGCACCAGCACCCTGTGGTGCTCACAATAGTAACGGCCCCAAACACTGGGAATGAAAATGTACAACGGAAAAAAATCACGACCAGGCACTAACACGTACCTCTACAACAGAGCCGAAGGTTACACTGAAATAATCCCGCACAACAACCAGGCGGGCCGGCTGTCTAATAAAGACAAACTAATCATACATAAACAGGTGCTACCAATAAACATACAAGGAGGGGGAGGAAAGACAATCATTGGTAGCTAATAGGCCGGTGACGACGACCGCTGAGCGCCACCCGCCCGGAAGGGAAGCCACCCTCGGTCAGACTCGTGACACTCCTCTAACGCCCCGGTCTCTTTTTCCCAACACAGTTAAGCCAAAACCACGCCACGCTTTGAGCGCTCTCCAAGTCCGGAAGTGAATATCATGTAGCGCGAAATTTCAGTCACTGATTAATAGCAGTTGCCCTTGAAATTTCAAGATTGAAAAATATAATAACATAATATCGTAGAGAGAGCTAGCCATTACCGTCCCTTTAACGCTCAAAGACAGATTCAATGGCTGTAGCATAGCGTATATGACCGAATGATTAGCTAAGAAATATTTAAGAAATTATGAATAATAAGCACATGCTTTTACCTGATAAGATATACTACAAATGATAATATAACAACTTCAAATACCGAGCTAGTAACGTTATTTAGTAGCCTAGGTTCACTTAGCTGACCTTTAATGGAGGGAATTCAGCAGAGTCCTCACATTTTAACAACTCATTGAAACTCATGGGCAAATGATACCAAACATGATAATAATAGGGCTTCATTACGTCAGGCACAGCTAATTGTTAAATGACATTTTCCATCCTGATCTTGGAAGGTCACTGTCTCTGCGCTGATCGCCTGTGAGTGAGACATCACTAGCTAGCCAATGGGAGCGTAGTAGAACGCGCCTCTGAATAAAGGGGCGTGGTTTTGGCGTAACAGCGTTGGGGGAAAGAAACGCCCAGGAAGCTCAGATTAAAACTCCCATTAGCCAGCTCTGCAAGCGTTACAATGTCAAAACAAGTTTGTTACTCACAAAATATATAGAGAGAGTTTCGCTGAGCAACTATCTTAATTTCCTCCCATTAAAGCCGGCATGTACTTCCAAAAAATGTCAAAATAAAAATGTAGAAGCAACCGGGGGAAAAAAGAGCCTATTCTGCACCTCCAATCACTACAGGTCGGAGATCGAAAACGTTTCAATGCCCTGGAGGTGCCCAATGTCAAGTAATCACAGAATATAACGCATGCTGATATTGTGCAGGTAATTATTTTTTTTTACATCACCAGATGACTTTGTAAAATAGTGTTTCTCTAGTTTCAGCACGAGATGGCACTGTTGTTAAAACACAAGTACAGTAGGACATGTAAATGAGTTTGTAACAAGACCCTTTTTTCATCCCGTGGTTGTTAAGATGTAATAAATTCACTTTTTTTTTTCTAACAGCCGATATTGCGATTCAACTTATAAATGTAAACAAGTAACCTTTGGCTTTCCTCACTTATTGTAAACGCAACCTGGGTTTGTAGCCAGTGGCCCTCACGCGCTCCTCCTCATAGCGTTGCTATTGGTTCGTCTTATTCCACACGGGTTTTCCTCCCTGGCTGTGGGAAGCACGAGCGGGATACATTTGTGTGTTGGGAACTGTAGTCGAACCACGGCCGGAGAGCATATGGTTGGATTTAGCAAATGTTCAGGTAAGGACGATACGCGCAAAAATATATAAAGCATGTTTTATGTTTTTAAATAGCACTTTAAAGGGTATTGAATGAATGCAGTTGTACTCTGGTCATCCAAGTTATAACGTTACTTTGTTGCGTTGCTTGTTTCAACCAAAGTTTCTGCCCTTTGATGTTACAACGTTTCAACGTAGCTGTTCACGATTTGAGTAGGATAAATGTGTTACATTTCATTATGCATTCTCCTCGACTTTCAGTAGCCTAAATATTTTTCCCTTCTCATTTTCGGGAGTGTCCAATCTCGAGAAAGAACAGTGCCTAAATCTGATAATAATATTACCCTATGGATTTGAACAACTGTACTTTTCTAGTAGCCTCTTTATTCAAGCCTGTGTTGACTCTGTTCTGTTGAAATTAATACACAGTGCCTTTTTTATTTCTTCAAATGAATGTTCAACCTACTCTGAAATAAAGTAAAATGTTTCAGTGCGTACAGGTTTAATTGCGTCGATGTACAATAATGGTAGTAGCCTACTGGTCACAAAGGACCACTAATTCAGACTATTGAGCACATGGAGTATAATGACAATGGATGAAAACAATAAATGACTGACTACGGGTAGAAAGAGGGATGGAATGATTCACACAGCCTGCCTTCCTACATGCACAGTTTAAACCAGGCTACATGCTCAGTGCTCTCATTGACCAATTTATACAGTTGACCAATTTATAGTTTGAATTAAGAATTAGAATTGTTTCCCTGTTTTGTTCGCTCGTGCCTAAGAAGTAGCTCGTGGGTTAGTTAGGGATGGAGGGATCCATGTATAGTCCCCTCCCGTTGGTAGAGTTTACTACTCTTACGGCTGGACATATCAGTCAGTGTACGGTTGTACCTTCCTCTCTACTGTGTGCCCCCCCTGACGTGTATAAAGCTGCTGACTAACTCATGTTGCTCTCAGCCTGCTGTCATTGTTGCTTTACCGTTTCAAACTCCTGTTATGTACCGTGACTCTCATTATAACACTTTCTCTTTCAATCTGAAACGGAAAAAAAACTGAAACTGTCCATGTGGAATTGTCACTGGAGCATACTCCTCCGCGATCAGCTGTTTTTCAGCGGGCTACTCCTGTCCTAGCGTGCTCCTAACGTGCTCACGTTTGTGCTCCTAACGTGCTCCTGACTGCTGCGTGCAGCATATGAGTGAAAGGATGCCGTCGTTCTCCTCCCTAACTGATGCCCTATGGGGCATGAAGAACGGGCATCAGTGTCTGACAGATCACTCACATTCGGCAGGCTATTCTCTCTTCTCTGCCGTTTCCTGCCTTTCACGTGTTGCATTGGCACACTGGGTACCTATGTTCTTTCATTTTAGCCACATATTCAACGACACAGGACTGGAAAATTCCCTTCTGTTGCATTTTTTTCAGATCAGACATGGAAAACACCTAGACTCTCCTCCCCTGAAAAAACACCACTATCTGAAAGTACCTGCAGTTCAGAGAGTAACTTACTGATAATGTGCAAAGGTGTATACATGCCAAAGTGAGACAAAACCTGGTCACTACAGTGACTAGACCTACCTTGTATTCCACTTCAACAGTGATTTGTTTATAATACGTTGTGTGTTGAAGGTCTCAGGGGAAAGGAATGTGTGAGAACGGATTGGTTTCAGAAGTGCCAAGCGCAGAGGGGCGTAAGCCTAGTGGTTAGAGTGTTGGGCCAGTAAAACCCCGAAAGGTTGCAAGATCAAACCCCCGAGCTGACAAGGTACAAATCTGCTGTTCTGCCCCCTGAACAAGGCAGTTAATCAGACACCTATGAGTCATAATGGGTGCTATAACACCTCTATGAGTCATAATGGGTGCTATAACACCTCTGAGTCCTAATGGGTGCTATAACACCTCTATGAGTCATAATGGGTGCTATAACACCTCTGAGTCATAATGGGTGCTATAACACCTCTGAGTCCTAATGGGTGCTATAACACCTCTATGAGTCATAATGGGTGCTATAACATTGCTATGAGTCATAATGGGTGCTATAACACCTCTATGAGTCATAATGGGTGCTATAACACCTCTATGAGTCATAATGGGTGCTATAACACATCTATGAGTCATAATGGGTGCTATAACACCTCTATGAGTCATAATGGGTGCTATAACACATCTATGAGTCATAATGGGTGCTATAACACCTCTATGAGTCATAATGGGTGCTATAACACCTCTATGAGTCATAATGGGTGCTATAACACATCTATGAGTCATAATGGGTGCTATAACACCTCTATGAGTCATAATGGGTGCTATAACACCTCTATGAGTCATAATGGGTGCTATAACACCTCTATGAGTCATAATGGGTGCTATAACACCTCTATGAGTCATAATGGGTGCTATAACACATCTGAGTCATAATGGGTGCTATAACATTGCTATGCGTCATAATGGGTGCGATAACATTGCTATGCGTCATAATGGGTGCGATAACACCTCTATGAGTCATAATGGGCGCGATAACACCTCTATGAGTCATAATGGGTGCTATAACACCTCTATGAGTCATAATGGGTGCTATAACACCTCTATGAGTCATAATGGGTGCTATAACACCTCTATGAGTCATAATGGGTGCTATAACACCTCTATGAGTCATAATGGGTGCTATAACACCTCTATGAGTCATAATGGGTGCTATAACACCTCTATGAGTCATAATGGGTGCTATAACACCTCTATGAGTCATAATGGGTGTTATAACACCTCTATGAGTCATAATGGGTGCTATAACACCTCTATGAGTCATAATGGGTGCTATAACATTGCTATGAGTCATAATGGGTGCTATAACACCTCTATGAGTCATAATGGGTGCTATAACACCTCTATGAGTCATAATGGGTGCTATAACATTGCTATGAGTCATAATGGGTGCTATAACACCTCTATGAGTCATAATGGGTGCTATAACACCTCTATGAGTCAATAATGACAAGGACACAGTAGAGCAGTTAACCTACTTTGCAACACACTTTGACCTTGTATTCCCCTTTTCGAACTAACTACATGCTCTAGAAGTCCTCCCCTGGGTACCGTGGCAGAGCTTGATGCATGGTACAGTCAGTTGTTTTTGAGGAAGCACGTGGCTCGATGAGTTTTGACTCACACTTTTAACGCTGCTCTCCGCTCTGCTCATATAAAAGATATGTATGACAGGGACAGAGTAGGTTTTAATGCTTTATTGTGACAGGAAGATTTAATGGTCCTACATCCAGCTTTTAGGAGTGACATCTGGATATGTAGACAAAAGCCTTAAGCTCTGTAAAGCATTAAAGACACACTGTCATCTGACACAGCTGGACAATATTCTGGTCCATGGCATATACTGTAGTATAGGGGGGAACTGTGGCTAACCTTGGGCACCACAGCAACCATCACTCAACCCATCTCAACAACAGCACAGAGAGGGACAACATATCATTCAACCCATAGTCATTTTTGTGCACCGATAAAAGTGTAACTCTTCAGCTTTACTTTCCTTTTGAAAAACGTTGTTGGATAGATGATGTTGACGTGCCTGATGTTGAGTGAGGGTGGGATAGATGTTGTTGACGTGCCTGATGTTGAGTGAGGGTGGGATAGATGTTGACATGCCTGATGTTGAGTGAGGGTGGGATAGATGTTGTTGACGTGCCTGATGTTGAGTGAGGGTGGGATAGATGTTGACGTGCCTGATGTTGAGTGAGGGTGGGATAGATGTTGTTGACGTGCCTGATGTTGAGTGAGGGTGGGATAGATGTTGTTGACGTGCCTGATGTTGAGTGAGGGTGGGATAGATGTTGACATGCCTGATGTTGAGTGAGGGTGGGATAGATGTTGACGTGCCTGATGTTGAGTGAGGGTGGGATAGATGTTGTTGACGTGCCTGATGTTGAGTGAGGGTGGGATAGATGTTGTTGACGTGCCTGATGTTGAGTGAGGGTGGGATAGATGTTGTTGACGTGCCTGATGTTGAGTGAGGGTGGGATAGATGTTGTTGACATGCCTGATGTTGAGTGAGGGTGGGATAGATGTTGTTGACGTGCCTGATGTTGAGTGAGGGTGGGATAGATGTTGTTGACATGCCTGATGTTGAGTGAGGGTGGGATAGATGTTGTTGACGTGCCTGATGTTGAGTGAGGGTGGGGTAGATGTTGTTGACGTGCCTGATGTTGAGTGAGGGTGGGGTAGATGTTGACGTGCCTGATGTTGAGTGAGGGTGGGATAGATGTTGTTGACGTGCCTGATGTTGAGTGAGGGTGGGATAGATGTTGACGTGCCTGATGTTGAGTGAGGGTGGGATAGATGTTGTTGACGTGCCTGATGTTGAGTGAGGGTGGGATAGATGTTGTTGACATGCCTGATGTTGAGTGAGGGTGGGATAGATGTTGACATGCCTGATGTTGAGTGAGGGTGGGATAGATGTTGACGTGCCTGATGTTGAGTGAGGGTGGGATAGATGATGTTGACGTGCCTGATGTTGAGTGAGGGTGGGATAGATGTTGTTGACGTGCCTGATGTTGAGTGAGGGTGGGATAGATGTTGACGTGCCTGATGTTGAGTGAGGGTGGGGTAGATGTTGTTGACATGCCTGATGTTGAGTGAGGGTGGGATAGATGTTGTTGACGTGCCTGATGTTGAGTGAGGGTGGGATAGATGTTGTTGACATGCCTGATGTTGAGTGAGGGTGGGATAGATGTTGACGTGCCTGATGTTGAGTGAGGGTGGGATAGATGTTGTTGACATGCCTGATGTTGAGTGAGGGTGGGATAGATGTTGACATGCCTGATGTTGAGTGAGGGTGGGATAGATGTTGACATGCCTGATGTTGAGTGAGGGTGGGATAGATGTTGACGTGCCTGATGTTGAGTGAGGGTGGGATAGATGTTGTTGACATGCCTGATGTTGAGTGAGGGTGGGGTAGATGTTGTTGACATGCCTGATGTTGAGTGAGGGTGGGATAGATGTTGTTGACGTGCCTGATGTTGAGTGAGGGAGGGATAGATGTTGTTGACATGCCTGATGTTGAGTGAGGGTGGGATAGATGTTGTTGACGTGCCTGATGTTGAGTGAGGGTGGGATAGATGTTGTTGACGTGCCTGATGTTGAGTGAGGGTGGGATAGATGTTGACGTGCCTGATGTTGAATGAGGGAGGGATAGATGTTGTTGACGTGCCTGATGTTGAGTGAGGGTGGGATAGATGTTGTTGACGTGCCTGATGTTGAGTGAGGGTGGGATAGATGTTGTTGACGTGCCTGATGTTGAGTGAGGGAGGGATAGATGTTGTTGACATGCCTGATGTTGAGTGAGGGTGGGATAGATGTTGACGTGCCTGATGTTGAGTGAGGGTGGGATAATGTTGACGTGCCTGATGTTGAGTGAGGGTGGGATAGATGTTGACGTGCCTGATGTTGAGTGAGGGTGGGATAGATGTTGTTGACATGCCTGATGTTGAGTGAGGGTGGGGTAGATGTTGTTGACGTGCCTGATGTTGAGTGAGGGTGGGATAGATGTTGTTGACTTGCCTGATGTTGAGTGAGGGTGGGATAGATGTTGACGTGCCTGATGTTGAGTGAGGGTGGGATAGATGTTGTTGACGTGCCTGATGTTGAGTGAGGGTGGGATAGATGCTGTTGACGTGCCTGATGTTGAGTGAGGGTGGGATAGATGTTGACGTGCCTGATGTTGAGTGAGGGTGGGATAGATGTTGTTGACATGCCTGATGTTGAGTGAGGGTGGGATAGATGTTGTTGACATGCCTGATGTTGAGTGAGGGTGGGATAGATGTTGTTGACATGCCTGATGTTGAGTGAGGGTGGGATAGATGTTGACATGCCTGATGTTGAGTGAGGGTGGGATAGATGTTGTTGACGTGCCTGATGTTGAGTGAGGGTGGGATAGATGTTGTTGACGTGCCTGATGTTGAGTGAGGGTGGGATAGATGTTGACATGCCTGATGTTGAGTGAGGGTGGGATAGATGTTGACGTGCCTGATGTTGAGTGAGGGTGGGATAGATGATGTTGACGTGCCTGATGTTGAGTGAGGGTGGGATAGATGTTGACGTGCCTGATGTTGAGTGAGGGTGGGATAGATGATGTTGACGTGCCTGATGTTGAGTGAGGGTGGGATAGATGTTGACATGCCTGATGTTGAGTGAGGGTGGGATAGATGTTGTTGACGTGCCTGATGTTGAATGAGGGTGGGATAGATGTTGTTGACGTGCCTGATGTTGAGTGAGGGTGGGATAGATGTTGTTGACATGCCTGATGTTGAGTGAGGGTGGGATAGATGTTGACGTGCCTGATGTTGAGTGAGGGTGGGATAGATGTTGACATGCCTGATGTTGAGTGAGGGTGGGATAGATGTTGTTGACATGCCTGATGTTGAGTGAGGGTGGGATAGATGTTGACATGCCTGATGTTGAGTGAGGGTGGGATAGATGTTGTTGACATGCCTGATGTTGAGTGAGGGTGGGATAGATGATGTTGACGTGCCTGATGTTGAGTGAGGGTGGGATAGATGTTGTTGACGTGCCTGATGTTGAGTGAGGGTGGGATAGATGTTGTTGACATGCCTGATGTTGAGTGAGGGTGGGATAGATGTTGTTGACATGCCTGATGTTGAGTGAGGGTGGGATAGATGTTGTTGACATGCCTGATGTTGAGTGAGGGTGGGATAGATGTTGTTGACATGCCTGATGTTGAGTGAGGGTGGGATAGATGTTGTTGACATGCCTGATGTTGAGTGAGGGTGGGATAGATGTTGACATGCCTGATGTTGAGTGAGGGTGGGATAGATGTTGACGTGCCTGATGTTGAGTGAGGGTGGGGTAGATGTTGTTGACGTGCCTGATGTTGAGTGAGGGTGGGGTAGATGTTGTTGACATGCCTGATGTTGAGTGAGGGTGGGATAGATGTTGACATGCCTGATGTTGAGTGAGGGTGGGATAGATGTTGACATGCCTGATGTTGAGTGAGGGTGGGATAGA
This sequence comes from Oncorhynchus keta, assembly GCF_023373465.1. Lineage (NCBI taxonomy): Eukaryota > Metazoa > Chordata > Actinopteri > Salmoniformes > Salmonidae > Oncorhynchus > Oncorhynchus keta. The sequence continues at coordinate 170,912 of NC_068429.1, read as the reverse complement.
TGTTGACGTGCCTGATGTTGAGTGAGGGTGGGATAGATGTTGTTGACATGCCTGATGTTGAGTGAGGGTGGGATAGATGTTGACATGCCTGATGTTGAGTGAGGGTGGGATAGATGTTGACGTGCCTGATGTTGAGTGAGGGTGGGATAGATGTTGACATGCCTGATGTTGAGTGAGGGTGGGATAGATGTTGTTGACATGCCTGATGTTGAGTGAGGGTGGGATAGATGTTGTTGACATGCCTGATGTTGAGTGAGGGTGGGATAGATGTTGACGTGCCTGATGTTGAGTGAGGGTGGGATAGATGTTGACATGCCTGATGTTGAGTGAGGGTGGGATAGATGTTGTTGACATGCCTGATGTTGAGTGAGGGTGGGATAGATGTTGTTGACATGCCTGATGTTGAGTGAGGGTGGGATAGATGTTGTTGACATGCCTGATGTTGAGTGAGGGTGGGATAGATGTTGTTGACGTGCCTGATGTTGAGTGAGGGTGGGATAGATGTTGTTGACGTGCCTGATGTTGAGTGAGGGTGGGGTAGATGTTGACGTGCCTGATGTTGAGTGAGGGTGGGATAGATGTTGACGTGCCTGATGTTGAGTGAGGGTGGGATAGATGTTGACGTGCCTGATGTTGAGTGAGGGTGGGATAGATGTTGTTGACATGCCTGATGTTGAGTGAGGGTGGGATAGATGTTGACGTGCCTGATGTTGAGTGAGGGTGGGATAGATGTTGTTGACATGCCTGATGTTGAGTGAGGGTGGGATAGATGTTGACGTGCCTGATGTTGAGTGAGGGTGGGATAGATGTTGACGTGCCTGATGTTGAGTGAGGGTGGGATAGATGTTGTTGACGTGCCTGATGTTGAGTGAGGGTGGGATAGATGTTGTTGACGTGCCTGATGTTGAGTGAGGGTGGGATAGATGTTGTTGACATGCCTGATGTTGAGTGAGGGTGGGATAGATGTTGTTGACATGCCTGATGTTGAGTGAGGGTGGGATAGATGTTGTTGACGTGCCTGATGTTGAGTGAGGGTGGGATAGATGTTGACATGCCTGATGTTGAGTGAGGGTGGGATAGATGTTGTTGACGTGCCTGATGTTGAGTGAGGGTGGGATAGATGTTGACATGCCTGATGTTGAGTGAGGGTGGGATAGATGTTGACGTGCCTGATGTTGAGTGAGGGTGGGATAGATGTTGACGTGCCTGATGTTGAGTGAGGGTGGGATAGATGTTGACGTGCCTGATGTTGAGTGAGGGTGGGATAGATGTTGTTGACATGCCTGATGTTGAGTGAGGGTGGGATAGATGTTGACGTGCCTGATGTTGAGTGAGGGTGGGATAGATGTTGTTGACATGCCTGATGTTGAGTGAGGGTGGGATAGATGTTGTTGACATGCCTGATGTTGAGTGAGGGTGGGATAGATGTTGTTGACGTGCCTGATGTTGAGTGAGGGTGGGATAGATGTTGACGTGCCTGATGTTGAGTGAGGGTGGGATAGATGTTGACATGCCTGATGTTGAGTGAGGGTGGGATAGATGTTGTTGACGTGCCTGATGTTGAGTGAGGGTGGGATAGATGTTGACATGCCTGATGTTGAGTGAGGGTGGGATAGATGTTGACGTGCCTGATGTTGAGTGAGGGTGGGATAGATGTTGACATGCCTGATGTTGAGTGAGGGTGGGATAGATGTTGACGTGCCTGATGTTGAGTGAGGGTGGGATAGATGTTGACATGCCTGATGTTGAGTGAGGGTGGGATAGATGTTGACGTGCCTGATGTTGAGTGAGGGTGGGATAGATGTTGTTGACGTGCCTGATGTTGAGTGAGGGTGGGATAGATGTTGACATGCCTGATGTTGAGTGAGGGTGGGATAGATGTTGTTGACGTGCCTGATGTTGAGTGAGGGTGGGATAGATGTTGTTGACATGCCTGATGTTGAGTGAGGGTGGGATAGATGTTGTTGACATGCCTGATGTTGAGTGAGGGTGGGATAGATGTTGACGTGCCTGATGTTGAGTGAGGGTGGGATAGATGTTGACATGCCTGATGTTGAGTGAGGGTGGGATAGATGTTGTTGACGTGCCTGATGTTGAGTGAGGGTGGGATAGATGTTGTTGACATGCCTGATGTTGAGTGAGGGTGGGATAGATGTTGTTGACGTGCCTGATGTTGAGTGAGGGTGGGATAGATGTTGACATGCCTGATGTTGAGTGAGGGTGGGATAGATGATGTTGACTTGCCTGATGTTGAGTGAGGGTGGGATAGATGTTGTTGACGTGCCTGATGTTGAGTGAGGGTGGGATAGATGTTGTTGACGTGCCTGATGTTGAGTGAGGGTGGGATAGATGTTGTTGACGTGCCTGATGTTGAGTGAGGGTGGGATAGATGTTGTTGACGTGCCTGATGTTGAGTGAGGGTGGGATAGATGTTGACATGCCTGATGTTGAGTGAGGGTGGGATAGATGTTGTTGACGTGCCTGATGTTGAGTGAGGGTGGGATAGATGTTGTTGACATGCCTGATGTTGAGTGAGGGTGGGGTAGATGTTGACGTGCCTGATGTTGAGTGAGGGTGGGATAGATGTTGTTGACGTGCCTGATGTTGAGTGAGGGTTGGATAGATGTTGACATGCCTGATGTTGAGTGAGGTGGGATAGATGTTGACATGCCTGATGTTGAGTGAGGTGGGATAGATGCTGTTGACGTGCCTGATGTTGAGTGAGGGTGGGATAGATGTTGTTGACGTGCCTGATGTTGAGTGAGGGTGGGATAGATGTTGTTGACATGCCTGATGTTGAGTGAGGGTGGGATAGATGTTGTTGACGTGCCTGATGTTGAGTGAGGGTGGGATAGATGTTGACGTGCCTGATGTTGAGTGAGGGTGGGATAGATGTTGTTGACATGCCTGATGTTGAGTGAGGGTGGGATAGATGTTGTTGACGTGCCTGATGTTGAGTGAGGGAGGGATAGATGTTGTTGACATGCCTGATGTTGAGTGAGGGTGGGATAGATGTTGTTGACATGCCTGATGTTGAGTGAGGGTGGGATAGATGTTGACGTGCCTGATGTTGAGTGAGGGTGGGATAGATGTTGTTGACATGCCTGATGTTGAGTGAGGGTGGGATAGATGTTGTTGACGTGCCTGATGTTGAGTGAGGGTGGGATAGATGTTGTTGACATGCCTGATGTTGAGTGAGGGTGGGATAGATGTTGTTGACATGCCTGATGTTGAGTGAGGGTGGGATAGATGTTGACGTGCCTGATGTTGAGTGAGGGTGGGATAGATGTTGACATGCCTGATGTTGAGTGAGGGTGGGATAGATGTTGTTGACGTGCCTGATGTTGAGTGAGGGTGGGATAGATGTTGTTGACATGCCTGATGTTGAGTGAGGGTGGGATAGATGTTGACATGCCTGATGTTGAGTGAGGGTGGGATAGATGTTGTTGACGTGCCTGATGTTGAGTGAGGGTGGGATAGATGTTGTTGACGTGCCTGATGTTGAGTGAGGGTGGGATAGATGTTGACGTGCCTGATGTTGAGTGAGGGTGGGATAGATGTTGACGTGCCTGATGTTGAGTGAGGGTGGGATAGATGTTGTTGACATGCCTGATGTTGAGTGAGGGTGGGATAGATGTTGACGTGCCTGATGTTGAGTGAGGGTGGGATAGATGTTGACGTGCCTGATGTTGAGTGAGGGTGGGATAGATGTTGTTGACGTGCCTGATGTTGAGTGAGGGTGGGATAGATGTTGACATGCCTGATGTTGAGTGAGGGTGGGATAGATGTTGTTGACGTGCCTGATGTTGAGTGAGGGTGGGATAGATGTTGACGTGCCTGATGTTGAGTGAGGGTGGGATAGATGTTGTTGACGTGCCTGATGTTGAGTGAGGGTGGGATAGATGTTGTTGACATGCCTGATGTTGAGTGAGGGTGGGATAGATGTTGTTGACGTGCCTGATGTTGAGTGAGGGTGGGATAGATGTTGACGTGCCTGATGTTGAGTGAGGGTGGGATAGATGTTGTTGACGTGCCTGATGTTGAGTGAGGGTGGGATAGATGTTGTTGACATGCCTGATGTTGAGTGAGGGTGGGATAGATGTTGTTGACATGCCTGATGTTGAGTGAGGGTGGGATAGATGTTGACATGCCTGATGTTGAGTGAGGGTGGGGTAGATGTTGTTGACGTGCCTGATGTTGAGTGAGGGTGGGATAGATGTTGACGTGCCTGATGTTGAGTGAGGGTGGGATAGATGTTGACGTGCCTGATGTTGAGTGAGGGTGGGATAGATGTTGTTGACATGCCTGATGTTGAGTGAGGGTGGGATAGATGTTGTTGACGTGCCTGATGTTGAGTGAGGGTGGGGTAGATGTTGACATGCCTGATGTTGAGTGAGGGTGGGGTAGATGTTGACGTGCCTGATGTTGAGTGAGGGTGGGGTAGATGTTGTTGACGTGCCTGATGTTGAGTGAGGGTGGGATAGATGTTGTTGACATGCCTGATGTTGAGTGAGGGTGGGATAGATGTTGTTGACGTGCCTGATGTTGAGTGAGGGTGGGATAGATGTTGTTGACGTGCCTGATGTTGAGTGAGGGTGGGATAGATGTTGTTGACGTGCCTGATGTTGAGTGAGGGTGGGATAGATGTTGTTGACGTGCCTGATGTTGAGTGAGGGTGGGATACATTGTGGTTAAGAGTGAATGAGGGTGTTGCTTATCTGAAAGTCAGTCATCCAACTCTGGTTGAGGAGGATGACATGGCTTTATGTTGCTCTCGATCCCATCTTGAGTACCTCAAACAGACCTGTCTCATTCAAACACAGAGCTGTCCCTCCCGACCAGCAGGCCACTGCTACACTCTGAGAAAAAAGGTGCAATCTGGAACCTAAAAGGGATCTTTGACTGTCCCCATAGTCCCCTTTGAAAAATCCTTGTTGGTTCCAGCTAGAACCCTTTTGGTTCCAAGTATAACTGTTTTGGGTACCATGTATAACTCTTTCCCCAGAGGGCTCTACATGGAACCCAAAATGGTTCTACCTGAAACCAAAAGGGTTCTACCTGGAACCAAAAGGGTTCTACCTGGAACCAAAAGGGTTCTACCTGGAACCAAAATGGTTCTACCTGAAACCAAAAAAGGTTTTACCTGAAACCAAAAGGGTTCTACCTGTAACCAAAGGGGTTCTACCTGTAACCAAAGGGGTTCTACCTGTAACCAAAAAGGGTTCTACCTGGAACCAAAAGGGTTCTACCTGTAACCAAAAAGGGTTCTATCTGGAACCAAAAGGGTTCTACCTGTAACCAAAAAGGGTTCTACCTGGAACCAAAAAAGGTTTTACCTGGAACCAAAAGGGTTCTACCTGGAACCAAAAAAGGTTTTACCTGTAACCAAAAAGGGTTCTCCAATGGGGACAGCCGAATAACCCTTTTGGTGGAGTGTTGGGGGGCCCCAACAGGCATTGTCCTGGAATGTTTATAGCTTCTCTTCAAAAACCTTTTGACTTCTCTTTATAGCCATTGCCCTCCTCCCTTCTCCAGAGCATCTCTGGAGACCTTCTGCCATTCCTCACTTCCCTCATCAACTCATCCCTAACTATTTGCTGCGTCCCCTCTGACCTCAAAATGGCAGAGTCGCTCCCATCCTCAAGAAACCAGCACTCGACTCCTCTGACGTCAAAAACTTTAGTCCTGTATCCCTTCATTCTTTTCTTTCCAATACACTTGAATGTGCTGGGTCTGATCAACTCTCTCTCTATCTCTCTCAGAATGGTCTTCTTGACCCTAACCAGTCAGGCTTCAAGACGGGTCACTCAACCGAGACTGCTCTTCATCTCTCTGCCAAAGCTGACTCTCTCTCTCCTCTGTTCTCATCCTCCTCGATCTATCTGCTCACTTTCGACACAGAACCATCAGATCCTCCTCTCCACCCTCTCAGGGCTGGGTGTCTCAGACTCTATCAGATCCTCCTCTCCACCCTCTCAGGGCTGGGTGTCTCAGGCTCTATCAGATCCTCCTCTCCACCCTCTCAGGGCTGGGCGTCTCAGGCTCTATCAGATCCTCCTCTCCACCCTCTCAGGGCTGGGTGACTCAGGCTCTATCAGATCCTCCTCTCCACCCTCTCAGGGCTGGGTGACTCAGGCTCTATCAGATCCTCCTCTCCGCCCTCTCAGGGCTGGGTGACTCAGGCTCTGCCTCCTCTCCACCCTCTCAGGACTGGGTGTCTCAGTCTCTATCAGATCCTCCTCTCCACCCTCTCAGGGCTCGGTGTCTCAGGCTCTATCAGGTCCTCTTCTCCACCCTCTCAGGACTGGGTGTCTCAGTCTCTATCAGATCCCCCTCTCCACCCTCTCAGGGCTGGGTGTCTCAGGCTCTATCAGGTCCTCCTCTCCACCCTCTCAGGGCTGGGTGTCTCAGGCTCTATCAGGTCCTCTTCTCCACCCTCTCAGGACTGGGTGTCTCAGTCTCTATCAGATCCTCCTCTCCACCCTCTCAGGGCTGGGCGTCTCAGGCTCTATCAGATCCTCCTCTCCACCCTCTCAGGGCTGGGTGTCTCAGACTCTATCAGATCCTCCTCTCCACCCTTTCAGGGCTGGGTGTCTCAGGCTCTATCAGATCCTCCTCTCCACCCTCTCAGGGCTGGGTGTCTCAGGCTCTATCAGATCCTCCTCTCCACCCTCTCAGGGCTGGGCGTCTCAGGCTCTATCAGATCCTCCTCTCCACCCTCTCAGGGCTGGGGTGTCTCAGGCTCTATCAGTTCCTCCTCTCCACCCTCTCAGGGCTGGGTCTCAGGCTCTGTCAGATCCTCCACTCTTCCACTCTTCCATAAAGGCCAGATTTGTGAAATATACGACTTATTGTTGTCCTATGGACAGAGTCTCCCCCCTCAGCTGTAGATCTCTGCAGTTCTCTTGGGCCTCTTGGCTGCATCTCTGATCAGTCTTCTCCTTGTATGAGCTGAAAGTTTAGAGGGATGGCCAGGTCTTGGTAGATTTGCAGTGGTCTGATACTCCTTACATTTCAATATTATCGCTTGCACAGTGCTCCTTGGTATGTTTAAAGCTTGGGGGATCTTTTTGTATCCAAATCCGGCTTTAAACTTCTTCACAGCAGTATCTTGGACCTGCCTGGTGTCTTCCTTGTTCTTCATGATGCTCTCTGCGCTTTTAACGGACCTCTGAGACTATCACAGTGCAGGTGCATTTATACGGAGACTTGATTACACACAGGTGGATTGTATTTATCATCATTAGTCATTTAGGTCAACATTGGATCATTCAGAGATCCTCACTGAACTTCTGGAGAGAGTTTGCTGCACTGAAAGTAAAGTGGCTGAATAATTTTGCACGCCTAATTTTTCAGTCTTTTTTGTTAAAAAAGTTTGAAATATCCAATAAATGTCGTTCCACTTCATGATTGTGTCCCACTTGTTGTTGATTCTTCACAAAAAAATACAGTTTTATATCCTTATGTTTGAAGCCTGAAATGTGGCAAAAGGTCGCAAAGTTCAAGGGGGCCGAATACTTTCGCAAGGCACTGTATGAATGTCATCTGTTACTAGCAAGTTATTCATTTCATGAACCCTTGTTTCTTAAGCTACATATGTTATAACGTGGGCTATTTTGAGCCCTTTTCTGGGATGCTTGCTTATTTTCATTGCTTTTACTGGGAGGCTTAGCAGAAGTAGATATGCTAATGTTATTTATGTTAGTGCAGGGTGAGCTGCACACAGTGGGGTTCCTACTAGGGCACACCGCCTCATTGCTAACAGCATACATCTGGTCGATAGGCACACGATTGCTGCAGGATCAGCAGAGGCATTCATGGCAGTTAGAGGGACATAGATTCTACTACTTGTATTGTGTCTACCAAACGCCCTTGTATAATGTACATTTACTAAAGCATGACGACGACTCAGCGAGACAACGGTAGAGCTGTGGGTCATTGATAAGTCATTATCTCAACGCAGACTTATGTTGGGTCATTGTCCTGTTGAAAAACAAATGATAGTCCCACGAAGCCCAAACCAGATGGGACGGTGTATTGCTGCAGAATACTGTGGTAGCCATGCTGGTTAAGTGTGACTTGAATTCTAAATAAATCACTGACAGTGTCACCAGCAAAGCACCCCCACACCATCACACCTCCTCCTCCATGCTTCACGGTGGGAACCACACATGCGGAGATAATCCGTTCACCTACTCTACGTCTCACAAAGACATGGCGGTTGGAACCAAAAATCTATAATTTGGACTCATCAAAACGAAGGACAGATTTCCACTGGTCTAATGTCCATTGCTCGTGTTTCTTGGCCCAAGCAAGTCTCTTCTTATTATTGGTGTCCTTAAGTAGTGGTTACTTTGCAGCAATTCCACCATGAAGGCCTGATTCACCCAGTCTCCTCTGAACAGTTGATGTTGAGATGTGTCTGTTACTTGAACTCTGTGAAGCATTTATTTGGGCTGCAGTTTTTGTAGGTTGGTAACTCTAATGAACGTATCCTCTGCATCAGAGGTAACTCTGGGTCTTCCTTTCCTGTGGGGGTCCTCATGAGAGACAGGGAACTCTGGGTCTTCCTTTCCTGTGGGGGTCCTCATGAGAGACAGGGAACTCTGGGTCTTCCTTTCCTGTGGGGGTCCTCATGAGAGACAGGTAACTCTGGGTCTTCCTTTCCTGTGGGGGTCCTCATGAGAGACAGGGAACTCTGGGTCTTCCTTTCCTGTGGGGGTCCTCATGAGAGACAGGTAACTCTGGATCTTCCTTTCCTGTGGGGGTCCTCATGAGAGACAGGGAACTCTGGGTCTTCCTTTCCTGTGGGGGTCCTCATGAGAGACAGGTAACTCTGGGTCTTCCTTTCCTGTGGGGTCCTCATGAGAGACAGGTAACTCTGGGTCTTCCTTTCCTGTGGGGGTCCTCATGAGAGACAGGGAACTCTGGGTCTTCCTTTCCTTGGGGTCCTCATGAGAGACAGGTAACTCTGGGTCTTCCTTTCCTGTGGGGGTCCTCATGAGAGACAGGTAACTCTGGGTCTTCCTTTCCTGTGGGGGTCCTCATGAGAGACAGGGAACTCTGGGTCTTCCTTTCCTGTGGGGGTCCTCATGAGAGACAGGTAACTCTGGGTCTTCCTTTCCTGTGGGGGTCCTCATGAGAGACAGGTAACTCTGGGTCTTCCTTTCCTGTGGGGGTCCTCATGAGAGACAGGAACTCTGGGTCTTCCTTTCCTGTGGGGGTCCTCATGAGAGACAGGTAACTCTGGGTCTTCCTTTCCTGTGGGGGTCCTCATGAGAGACAGGTAACTCTGGGTCTTCCTTTCCTGTGGGGTCCTCATGAGAGACAGGGAACTCTGGGTCTTCCTTTCCTGTGGGGTCCTCATGAGAGACAGGTAACTCTGGGTCTTCCTTTCCTGTGGGGGTCCTCATGAGAGACAGGTAACTCTGGGTCTTCCTTTCCTGTGGGGGTCCTCATGAGAGACAGGGAACTCTGGGTCTTCCTTTCCTGTGGGGGTCCTCATGAGAGACAGGTAACTCTGGGTCTTCCTTTCCTGTGGGGGTCCTCATGAGAGACAGGAACTCTGGGTCTTCCTTTCCTGTGGGGGTCCTCATGAGAGACAGGAACTCTGGGTCTTCCTTTCCTGTGGGGGTCCTCATGAGAGACAGGTAACTCTGGGTCTTCCTTTCCTGTGGGGGTCCTCATGAGAGACAGGTAACTCTGGGTCTTCCTTTCCTGTGGGGGTCCTCATGAGAGACAGGAACTCTGGGTCTTCCTTTCCTGTGGGGGTCCTCATGAGAGACAGGTAACTCTGGGTCTTCCTTTCCTGTGGGGGTCCTCATGAGAGACAGGTAACTCTGGGTCTTCCTTTCCTGTGGGGGTCCTCATGAGAGACAGGGAACTCTGGGTCTTCCTTTCCTGTGGGGGTCCTCATGAGAGACAGGTAACTCTGGGTCTTCCTTTCCTGTGGGGGTCCTCATGAGAGACAGGTAACTCTGGGTCTTCCTTTCCTGTGGGGGGTCCTCATGAGAGACAGGGAACTCTGGGTCTTCCTTTCCTGTGGGGGTCCTCATGAGAGACAGGGAACTCTGGGTCTTCCTTTCCTGTGGGGGTCCTCATGAGAGACAGGGAACTCTGGGTCTTCCTTTCCTGTGGGGGTCCTCATGAGAGACAGGTAACTCTGGGTCTTCCTTTCCTGTGGGGGTCCTCATGAGAGACAGGTAACTCTGGGTCTTCCTTTCCTGTGGGGGTCCTCATGAGAGACAGGGAACTCTGGGTCTTCCTTTCCTGTGGGGGTCCTCATGAGAGACAGGTAACTCTGGGTCTTCCTTTCCTGTGGGGGTCCTCATGAGAGACAGGGAACTCTGGGTCTTCCTTTCCTGTGGGGGTCCTCATGAGAGACAGGTAACTCTGGGTCTTCCTTTCCTGTGGGGGTCCTCATGAGAGACAGGGAACTCTGGGTCTTCCTTTCCTGTGGGGGTCCTCATGAGAGACAGGGAACTCTGGGTCTTCCTTTCCTGTGGGGGTCCTCATGAGAGACAGGTAACTCTGGGTCTTCCTTTCCTGTGGGGGTCCTCATGAGAGACAGGTAACTCTGGGTCTTCCTTTCCTGTGGGGGTCCTCATGAGAGACAGGGAACTCTGGGTCTTCCTTTCCTGTGGGGGTCCTCATGAGAGACAGGAACTCTGGGTCTTCCTTTCCTGTGGGGGTCCTCATGAGAGACAGGGAACTCTGGGTCTTCCTTTCCTGTGGGGGTCCTCATGAGAGACAGGGAACTCTGGGTCTTCCTTTCCTGTGGGGGTCCTCATGAGAGACAGGTAACTCTGGGTCTTCCTTTCCTGTGGGGGTCCTCATGAGAGACAGGTAACTCTGGGTCTTCCTTTCCTGTGGGGGTCCTCATGAGAGACAGGGAACTCTGGGTCTTCCTTTCCTGTGGGGGTCCTCATGAGAGACAGGTAACTCTGGGTCTTCCTTTCCTGTGGGGGTCCTCATGAGAGACAGGTAACTCTGGGTCTTCCTTTCCTGTGGGGGTCCTCATGAGAGACAGGGAACTCTGGGTCTTCCTTTCCTGTGGGGGTCCTCATGAGAGACAGGTAACTCTGGGTCTTCCTTTCCTGTGGGGGTCCTCATGAGAGACAGGTAACTCTGGGTCTTCCTTTCCTGTGGGGGTCCTCATGAGAGACAGGGAACTCTGGGTCTTCCTTTCCTGTGGGGGTCCTCATGAGAGACAGGGAACTCTGGGTCTTCCTTTCCTGTGGGGGTCCTCATGAGAGACAGGTAACTCTGGGTCTTCCTTTCCTGTGGGGGTCCTCATGAGAGACAGGTAACTCTGGGTCTTCCTTTCCTGTGGGGGTCCTCATGAGAGACAGGTAACTCTGGGTCTTCCTTTCCTGTGGGGGTCCTCATGAGAGACAGGGAACTCTGGGTCTTCCTTTCCTGTGGGGGTCCTCAGGAGAGACAGGAACTCTGGGTCTTCCTTTCCTGTGGGGGTCCTCATGAGAGACAGGGAACTCTGGGTCTTCCTTTCCTGTGGGGGTCCTCATGAGAGACAGGTAACTCTGGGTCTTCCTTTCCTGTGGGGGTCCTCATGAGAGACAGGTAACTCTGGGTCTTCCTTTCCTGTGGGGGTCCTCATGAGAGACAGGGAACTCTGGGTCTTCCTTTCCTGTGGGGTCCTCATGAGAGACAGGTAACTCTGGGTCTTCCTTTCCTGTGGGGGTCATCATGAGAGACAGGAACTCTGGGTCTTCCTTTCCTGTGGGGGTCCTCATGAGAGACAGGTAACTCTGGGTCTTCCTTTCCTGTGGGGGTCCTCATGAGAGACAGGGAACTCTGGGTCTTCCTTTCCTGTGGGGGTCCTCATGAGAGACAGGAACTCTGGGTCTTCCTTTCCTGTGGGGGTCCTCATGAGAGACAGGAACTCTGGGTCTTCCTTTCCTGTGGGGGTCCTCATGAGAGACAGGAACTCTGGGTCTTCCTTTCCTGTGGGGGTCATCATGAGAGACAGGGAACTCTGGGTCTTCCTTTCCTGTGGGGGTCCTCATGAGAGACAGGTAACTCTGGGTCTTCCTTTCCTGTGGGGGTCCTCATGAGAGACAGGGAACTCTGGGTCTTCCTTTCCTGTGGGGGTCCTCATGAGAGAGGTAACTCTGGGTCTTCCTTTCCTGTGGGGGACAGACAGAACTCTGGGTCTTCCTTTCCTGTGGGGGTCCTCATGAGAGACAGGGAACTCTGGGTCTTCCTTTCCTGTGGGGGTCCTCATGAGAGACAGGTAACTCTGGGTCTTCCTTTCCTGTGGGGGGTCCTCATGAGAGACAGGTAACTCTGGGTCTTCCTTTCCTGTGGGGGTCCTCATGAGAGACAGGGAACTCTGGGTCTTCCTTTCCTGTGGGGGTCCTCATGAGAGACAGGTAACTCTGGGTCTTCCTTTCCTGTGGGGGTCCTCATGAGAGACAGGTAACTCTGGGTCTTCCTTTCCTGTGGGGGTCCTCATGAGAGACAGGGAACTCTGGGTCTTCCTTTCCTGTGGGGGTCCTCATGAGAGACAGGTAACTCTGGGTCTTCCTTTCCTGTGGGGGTCCTCATGAGAGACAGGTAACTCTGGGTCTTCCTTTCCTGTGGGGGTCCTCATGAGAGACAGGGAACTCTGGGTCTTCCTTTCCTGTGGGGGTCCTCATGAGAGACAGGGAACTCTGGGTCTTCCTTTCCTGTGGGGGTCCTCATGAGAGACAGGTAACTCTGGGTCTTCCTTTCCTATGGGGGTCCTCATGAGAGACAGGTAACTCTGGGTCTTCCTTTCCTGTGGGGGTCCTCATGAGAGACAGGGAACTCTGGGTCTTCCTTTCCTGTGGGGGTCCTCATGAGAGACAGGGAACTCTGGGTCTTCCTTTCCTGTGGGGGTCCTCATGAGAGACAGGGAACTCTGGGTCTTCCTTTCCTGTGGGGGTCCTCATGAGAGACAGGGAACTCTGGGTCTTCCTTTCCTGTGGGGGTCCTCATGAGAGACAGGTAACTCTGGGTCTTCCTTTCCTGTGGGGGTCCTCATGAGAGACAGGTAACTCTGGGTCTTCCTTTCCTGTGGGGGTCATCATGAGAGACAGGGAACTCTGGGTCTTCCTTTCCTGTGGGGGTCCTCATGAGAGACAGGTAACTCTGGGTCTTCCTTTCCTGTGGGGGTCATCATGAGAGACAGGGAACTCTGGGTCTTCCTTTCCTGTGGGGGTCCTCATGAGAGACAGGTAACTCTGGGTCTTCCTTTCCTGTGGGGGTCCTCATGAGACACAGGGAACTCTGGGTCTTCCTTTCCTGTGGGGGTCCTCATGAGAGACAGGTAACTCTGGGTCTTCCTTTCCTGTGGGGGTCCTCATGAGAGACAGGTAACTCTGGGTCTTCCTTTCCTGTGGGGGTCCTCATGAGAGACAGGTAACTCTGGGTCTTCCTTTCCTGTGGGGGTCCTCATGAGAGACAGGGAACTCTGGGTCTTCCTTTCCTGTGGGGGTCCTCATGAGAGACAGGGAACTCTGGGTCTTCCTTTCCTGTGGGGTCCTCATGAGAGCCAGTTTTATCATAGTGCTTGTTTTGATGTCTTCACCATTTTTATACAATGTAGAAAACATTTTTTTTTTTTAAATACAGAAAAATCCTTGAATCAAACTTTTTGAATTCTGAAGAACCGTAGATGCCACGCCAGGAACCCCACACTTAACTCAAATATTCTTTATCGGGCCAGAGTTCTCCAAGAAAACTTAAAAGGGCTCTCCACAGTGATTTCACCGCCTATTCACACGGCGCTACGGACCGTGTTGAGGATCTGAGACTGTGTGGGGCCCTTAAGAGCTCAGGCAGAACCCTTTAATAAGAGCCTTTATGCAGTGCACGATAATGTTCTTTAGTACCCATGTAATTGTTTACTTGCCAGGCCTTTTCAACACACTTGCATTGCAGATGTAATCTTCTATCTACAAAGCAAACAGCATTTATTGTTGTTGTACGCTGTGAGAAAAGCTCATTAAAAAAAAATCACGTGTTGATTCCTCGCGTCATTTCAATCGAGACCAGATGGATTTATAATACATGTTCTAAACGCCCCATCTGTTGATTGCTGAGGACTTATCGTTGTCGTGATCCGAGGCAGTGGAAGGACAGCAAACGGACTGGGCGCTGATACGGCCAGTCCCCAGTGGAATGCACGATGACACCGGTGTGAATTAAAGAGCTACAAATGAAGATTTTCATTGTTAATAATCCTCACAGTAAATCCACGGTCACTGCCCTGGACTTTTCAGTTGGACCAATCACAGGTCTAGATCCAGAGAGACCGGGAGTTTAATCATCGTTCACTCAGCGCTATGTAGAGGTACTACCCCTGTGGTTTAGTGTTTTACTACTACATCATCATCATCATCATCATCATCAGTATTACCTCCAGTTCTATATGTTTTCCCAAAAGACTCTAGCAGGTTTAACATGTGTGTAGACTCTAGCAGGTTTAACATGTGTGTAGACTCTAGCAGGTTTAACATGTGTGTAGACTCTAGCAGGTTTAACATGTGTGTAGACTCTAGCAGGTTTAACATGTGTGTAGACTCTAGCAGGTTTAACATGTGTGTAGACTCTAGCAGGTTTAACATGTGTGTAGACTCTAGCAGGTTTAACACGTGTGTAGACTCTAGCAGGTTTAACATGTGTGTAGACTCTAGCAGGTTTAACATGTGTGTGTAGACTCTAGCAGGTTTAACACGTGTGTGTAGACTCTAGCAGGTTTAACACGTTTGTGTGTAGACTCTAGCAGGTTTAACACGTGTGTAGACTCTAGCAGGTTTAACACGTGTGTAGTAGCAGGTGTTTAGACTCTAGCAGGTTTAACACGTGTGTAGACTCTAGCAGGTTTAACACGTGTGTAGACTCTAGCAGGTTTAACACGTGTGTAGACTCTAGCAGGTTTAACACGTGTGTAGACTCTAGCAGGTTTAACACGTGTGTAGACTCTAGCAGGTTTAACACGTGTGTAGACTCTAGCAGGTTTAACACGTGTGTAGACTCTAGCAGGTTTAACATGTGTGTAGACTCTAGCAGGTTTAACACGTGTGTAGACTCTAGCAGGTTTAACACGTGTGTAGACTCTAGCAGGTTTAACACGTGTGTAGACTCTAGCAGGTTTAACACGTTGTAACTCAGGTTTAAATTGTAGACTCTAGCAGGTTTAAATATTGAACATAGCGGTTTAACACAAGATATTTAGACTCTCTAAATGTAGCCATTCAGACTATTGAGACAGGTTTAACACGTGTGTAGACTCTAGCAGGTTTAACACGTGATAGACTCTAGCAGGTTTAACACTGTGTAGACTCTAGCAGGTTTAACACGTGTGTAGACTCTAGCAGGTTTAACACGTGTGTAGACTCTAGCAGGTTACACGTGTGTAGACTCTAGCAGGTTTAACACGTGTGTAGACTCTAGCAGGTTTAACACGTGTGTAGACTCTAGCAGGTTGAACAAAGGTTTAACACGTGTGTAGACTCAACAGGTTTAACAGTGTTGACTCCTATGTAG
Source organism: Oncorhynchus keta (assembly GCF_023373465.1). Lineage (NCBI taxonomy): Eukaryota > Metazoa > Chordata > Actinopteri > Salmoniformes > Salmonidae > Oncorhynchus > Oncorhynchus keta. The sequence continues at coordinate 155,378 of NC_068429.1, read as the reverse complement.
CATGAGCTGAAATCCCAGAAATGTGTTCTAGCAGGTTTAACAAAAAGCAGGTTTAACATTAGCAGGTTTGTAGACTCTAGCAGGTTTAACAATGTTGTTCTAGCAGGTTTAACACGTGTGTAGACTCTAGCAGGTTTAACACGTGTGTAGAATAGCAGGTAGAGCATTTGTAGACTCTCAGGTTTAACATGTGTAGACTCTAGCAGGTTTAACACGTGTGTAGACTCTAGCAGGTTTAACATGTGTGTAACTCTAGCAGGTTTAACACGTGTGTAGACTCTAGAAGGTTTAACAGTGTAGTAGCAGGCATATCAAGGTTTAACACGTTAGATTAAGGTTTAACACGTGCATGATAGCAGGTTTAACAGGTGCACGTGTGTAGACTCTAGCAGGTTTGTAGACTTAGCAGGTTTAACATGGGGAGGTTTAACAGTGTAATGAAATATCCAGATCAGAGAACACTTAGCTACGATCACAAATATTTAACTCTAAATTAAGCATTCAAATATTGAACATGAAGCGGTTACCATACGCCTGATTCTAATGTGCCTTCTGTCTTTGAGACAGTCACATTCTGCCTGTTTGATGACGGCGTTATCTGGTTCTATACTGAACAAAAATATAAACGCAACATGTTAAGTGTTGGTCCTATGTTTCATGAGCTGAAATCCCAGAAATGTTTCATCAGCACAAAAAAGCTTATTTCTCTAAAATGTTGTTCAGAAATCAGTGAGCATTTATCCTTAGCCAAGATAATCCATTCAGCTGACAGGTGTGGCATATCAAGACGTTGATTAAAACAGCATGATCATTACACAGGTGCACCTTGTGCTGGGGACTGCAGGAATGTCCACCAGAGCTGTTGCCATATAATTGAATGTTAATTTCTCCACCATAACCCGCCTCCAACGTCATTTTAGAGAATTTGGCAGACTCTGACTCCACAGTCATTAAGGAATGAACAGACTCTGACTCCACAGTCATTAAGGAATGAACAGACTCTGACTCCACAGTCATTAAGGAATGAACAGACTCTGACTCCACAGTCATTAAGGAATGAACAGACTCTGACTCCACAGTCATTAAGGAATGAACAGACTCTGACTCCACAGTCATTAAGGAATGAACAGACTCTGACTCCACAGTCATTAAGGAATGAACAGACTCTGACTCCACAGTCATTAAGGAATGAACAGACTCTGACTCCACAGTCATTAAGGAATGAACAGACTCTGACTCCACAGTCATTAAGGAATGAACAGACTCTGACTCCACAGTCATTAAGGAATGAACAGGCTCTGACTCCACAGTCATTAAGGAATGAACAGACTCTGACTCCACAGTCATTAAGGAATGAGCAGACTCTGACTCCACAGTCATTAAGGAATGAACAGACTCTGACTCCACAGTCATTAAGGAATGAACAGACTCTGACTCCACAGTCATTAAGGAATGAACAGACTCTGACTCCACAGTCATTAAGGAATGAACAGGCTCAGAGTAGTCTCAAGATCCTGGTTGGCTCGCTCCGACTGGCCATTGGACTCTGGATGGAACCCAGAGAACAGGCTGGCCGATGACCCAATGAGGGTCCAGAATGCCTTCCAGAACTGGGATCAGAACTGAGGCCCCCGGTCGGAGACCATGTCCACGGGCAGTCCATGGATCCGGAAGACGTGCTGCACCATGAGCTGGGCCGTCTCCTTGGCCGAGAGTAGTTTGGGGAGAGGAATGAAGTGAGCGGCCTTGGAAAACCGATCGACCACAGTCAGGATGGAAGTGTTTCCCCCAGACGTGGGGAGACCCGTGACGAAATCCAGGGCTACGTGGGACCAGAGTCGGTCAGGGACAGGTAGTGGTTGCAGAAGACCAGCGGGAGCTTGCCAAGGAGTCTTATTCTGAGCACCGACCGTGCAGACAAACGCGGGGACCAATAGTAGGCCACCAAAAGTGGCCAAAGGTCAGGGTCCGACAGGTGGCAGGCAAGCCTGGAGGAATGGGCCCACTCCAGGATCGCAGAGAGGACAGCATCAGGCACAAACATCCTATTGTCAGGGCCCCACCCAGGGTTCGGCTGGGACCGCTGCGCCTCCCAGACCTGTATCCCAGCTGAGTGCCGTTACCAGGCACGAGGTGGGAAGGATGGTCTCGGCTCCGGGGTGGTACCTGTGGGGCTATAGCGGCGGGACACTGCATCCGGCTTTACATTCTTGGATCCCGGCCGGTACGAGAGGGAGAAGTTGAACCGTGTGAACAGCAGGGCCCATCTGGCTTGCCTGGAGTTCAAATCAAATCAAATAATCGCCCATCGATACGGATGGTCAAAGCGATGAGGGAATCAAGCTCTGTCGGTAACTCCCGGGCTGCAAGCTCGTCCTTGACCTCATCCGAGACGCCGTGCAGGAACATATAGAACAGTGCCTCTTGATTCCAATCACTCTCCGCTGCCAACGTGCAGAAATCCACAGCGTAATCATCTGCACTGCGGGAGTCCTGGAGTCCTGGATTAGCTCCAGCTAATTGTCCAATGCCCAGTCATAGCGTTCAGCCAACGTTTGGACCCCCTCCACAAGGCCATGAAGCATTTCGTTGTGCATACCGATGGTGGATTCTTGAGGGGAGATGACATTGTGCAGCTGGCCCAGGTCTGCTGGGTCAGTCATGGCCAGTTCACATAATCTGGAATCAAGTTAAAACCCAGATGCAGACACGTCGAATTGACAATGGTTTAATATTCCAACAGGGGCGGGCAATAGACAGGTCAAGGCAGGCAGGGGTCAGTAAACCAGAGGTGGGGCAGCGGTACTGGACGGCAGTCAGGGTCAGGGTAGGCAGAGGTCAACAATCCAGAGCTGGGGCAAAGGGACAGGTCGGCAGGCAGAGTGGTCAAGCAGGCGGGCTCAGAGTCAGGACAGGCAAGGGTCAAAACCAGGAGGGCGAGAAAAAGGAGAGACTGGAAAAAGCAGGAGCTGAGAACAAAAACGCTGGTTGACTTGACAAACAAGACGAACTGGACAAACAGAAAACACAGGTATAAATGCACCGGGGATAATGGGGAAGATGAGCGACACCTGGAGGGGGGGGGTGGAGACAAGGACAGGTGACACAGATCAGGGTGTGACAGTAACATAATCTGATTACATTCAGTTACTTTTGGAGTACCTTCCCCTGAAGAGGTATTAGAAGAAGACAAAATGGATCCATCAAATGCATTTGGTGTTTCATCATTGTGGTCTCTGATTGGTGGTCATCATTTGGTGTTGTCATCATAGTGGTCTGTGATTGGTGGTCATTGTGTGTGTCGTCATAGTGGTCTGTGATTGGTGGTCATCATTTGGTGTGTCTTGATAGTGATCTCTGATTGGCGGTCATCATCGTGGTCAGTGATTGGTGGTCATCATTTGGTGTCATCATAGTGGTCTCTAAACAACCTTTCTTTACACCGTGTGCATCCCAATTGGCACCCTATTCCCTATATAGTTCACTATTTTTGATCCTACATTTTGTGCACGATATCGGAAAAGGAGACACTTTGGATCGTAACCTGAGTTCTGAGGACTTGACAGGTCTCGGGTTAGAACAGCCTCTCTTTACACATCATCACAGAGTCATCCATCATGCTACTGGGTTAGGACAAGCTGCTGGGTTAGGACAAGCTGCTGGGTTAGGACAAGCTGCTGGGTTAGGGTTAGGACAAGCTGCTGGGTTAGGACAAGCTGCTGGGTTAGGGTTAGGACAAGCTGCTGGGTTAGGACAAGCTGCTGGGTTAGGACAAGCTGCTGGGTTAGGGTTAGGACAAGCTGCTGGGTTAGGGCAAGCTGCTGGGTTAGGACAAGCTGCTGGGTTAGGACGAGCTGCTGGGTTAGGGCAAGCTGCTGGGTTAGGACAAGCTGCTGGGTTAGGACAAGCTGCTGGGTTAGGACAAGCTGCTGGGTTAGGGTTAGGACAAGCTGCTGGGTTAGGACAAGCTGCTGGGTTAGGACAAGCTGCTGGGTTAGGACAAGCTGCTGGGTTAGGACAAGCTGCTGGGTTAGGACAAGCTGCTGGGTGAGGACAAGCTGCTGGGTTAGGACAAGCTGCTGGGTTAGGACAAGCTGCTGGGTTAGGACAAACTGCTGGGTTAGGGTTAGGACAAGCTGCTGGGTTAGGACAAGCTGCTGGGTTAGGGTTAGGACAAGCTGCTGGGTTAGGACAAGCTGCTGGGTTAGGACAAGCTGCTGGGTTACAGTTAGGACAAACTGCTGGGTTAGGACAAGCTGCTGGGTTAGGACAAGCTGCTGGGTTAGGACAAGCTGCTGGGTTACAGTTAGGACAAGCTGCTGGGTTAGGACAAGCTGCTGGGTTAGGACAAGCTGCTGGGTTAGGACAAGCTGCTGGGTTACAGTTAGGACAAGCTGCTGGTTTACAGTTAGGACAAGCTGCTGGGTTACAGTTAGGACAAGCTGTTGGGTTACAGTTAGGACAAGCTGCTGGGTTAGGACAAGCTGCTGGGTTACAGTTAGGACAAGCTGCTGGTTTACAGTTCGGACAAGCTCCTGGGTTAGGACAAGCTGCTGGGTTACAGTTAGGACAAGCTGCTGGGTTACAGTTAGGACAAGCTGCTGGTTTACAGTTAGGACAAGCTGCTGGGTTAGGACAAGCTGCTGGGTTACAGTTAGGACAAGCTGCTGGTTTACAGTTAGGACAAGCTGCTGGGTTAGGACAAGCTGCTGGATTACAGTTAGGACAAGCTGCTGGGTTACAGTTAGGACAAGCTGCTGGGTTAGGACAAGCTGCTGACAAGCTGCTGGGTTAGGACAAGCTGCTGGGTTACAGTTAGGACAAGCTGCTGGGTTAGGACAAGCTGCTGGGTTAGGACAAGCTGCTGGGTTACAGTTAGGACAAGCTGCTGGGTTACAGTTAGGACAAGCTGCTGGGTTACAGTTAGCACAAGCTGCTGGGTTAGGACAAGCTGCTGGGTTACAGTTAGGACAAGCTGCTGGGTTACAGTTAGGACAAGCTGCTGGGTTAGGACAAGCTGCTGGGTTAGGACAAGCTGCTGGGTTACAGTTAGGACAAGCTGCTGGGTTACAGTTAGGACAAGCTGTTGGGTTACAGTTAGGACAAGCTGCTGGGTTAGGACAAGCTGCTGGGTTAGGACAAGCTGCTGGGTTACAGTTAGGACAAGCTGCTGGGTTACAGTTAGGACAAGCTGCTGGGTTAGGACAAGCTGCTGGGTTAGGACAAGCTGCTGGGTTACAGTTAGGACAAGCTGCTGGTTTACAGTTAGGACAAGCTGCTGGGTTAGGACAAGCTGCTGGGTTAGGACAAGCTGCTGGGTTACAGTTAGGACAAGCTGCTGGGTTACAGTTAGGACAAGCTGCTGGGTTACAGTTAGGACAAGCTGCTGGGTTACAGTTAGGACAAGCTGCTGGTTTACAGTTAGGACAAGCTGCTGGGTTACAGTTAGGACAAGCTGCTGGGTTACAGTTAGGACAAGATCTGAGTGCAGATATCAGTCAACAGAAACCCAAAAGGCTGCCTATTCCCTATATAATATATTCCTCTTTACCAGAGTCCTATTCCCTATATAATATATTCCTCTTTACCAGAGTCCTATTCCCTATATAATATATTCCTCTTTACCAGTGTCCTATTCGCTATATAATGTATTCCTCTTTACCAGAGTCCTATTCCCTTTATAATGTATTCCTCTTTACCAGAGTCCTATTCCCTATATAATGTATTCCTCTTTACCAGAGACCTATTCCCTATATAATGTATTCCTCTTTACCAGAGACCTATTCCCTATATAATGTATTCCTCTTTACCAGAGTCCTATTCCCTATATAATATATTCCTCTTTACCAGAGTCCTATTCCCTATATAATATATTCCTCTTTACCAGTGTCCTATTCCCTATATAATGTATTCCTCTTTACCAGAGTCCTATTCCCTATATAATGTATTCCTCTTTACCAGAGTCCTATTCCCTATATAATGTATTCCTCTTTACCAGAGTCCTATTCCCTATATAATGTATTCCTCTTTACCAGAGTCCTATTCCCTTTATAATGTATTCCTCTTTACCAGAGTCCTATTCCCTATATAATGTATTCCTCTTTACCAGAGACCTATTCCCTATATAATGTATTCCTCTTTACCAGAGTCCTATTCCCTATATAATATATTCCTCTTTACCAGAGTCCTATTCCCTATATAATGTATTCCTCTTTACCAGAGTCCTATTCCCTATATAATATATTCCTCTTTACTTACCAGAGTCATATTCCCTTTACAATGTATTCCTCTTTACCAGAGTCCTATTCCCTATATAATGTATTCCCCTTTACCAGAGTCCTATTCCTTATATAGTGTATTACTCTTTGGTTACCATTTGGGATGCAAACGTAGATTTAACATTTGCACACAATTGTTCTGTGGTTCAGGCCTGTTTTGTCCACTGACAAAGAGAGAAAGAGAAAGCTTCAAGCTTCGCCTCAACACATCCACTGATACACTGCCAGAATGATGCTATCAAAAGTCACGACTCAAAGGAAAGTAATGGAACCTTTCACTACGAACCTGTCTAAACACGATGATATCAGCTTAGTAAAGGAACTCCCTGTTGTGTTGTCTGATTCCCACATTCAGTGGATTAGGAGTTTAGATTAGTGGGAGATACACTGACAGTGTGTCTTTTAAACATTTGTCTTTGCTTGGTTGTTGTTGGGGGGTTTTTTTGGAGGGGGGTTTGGATGTGAAAAGCACTCGCACATCACAATATCATTTTTTGAATCATATCGTGTGTAGGAAATAGAAGGTAAGTTTTTCAGGTGTGTAGGAAATAGAAGGTCATTGTTTCAGGTGTGTAGGAAATAGAAGGTAAGTTTTTCAGGTGTGTAGGAAATAGGACATTTTTTCAGGTGTGTAGGAAATAGGACATTTTTTCAGGTGTGTAAGAAATAGAAGGACATTTTTTCAGGTGTGTAGGAAATAGAAGGTCTTTGTTTCAGGTATGTAGGAAATAGAAGGTCATTGTTTCAGGTGTGTAGGAAATAGAAGGTCATTGTTTCAGGTGTGTAGGAAATAGAAGGTCATTGTTTCAGGTGTGTAGGAAATAGAAGGTCATTGTTTCAGGTGTGTAGGAAATAGAAGGTCATTGTTTCAGGTGTGTAGGAAATAGGACATTTTTTCAGGTGTGTAGGAAATAGGACATTTTTTCAGGTGTGTAAGAAATAGAAGGACATTTTTTCAGGTGTGTAGGAAATAGAAGGTCATTGTTTCAGGTGTGTAGGAAATAGAAGGTCATTGTTTCAGGTGTGTAGGAAATAGGACATTTTTTCAGGTGTGTAGGAAATAGGACATTTTTTCAGGTGTGTAAGAAATAGAAGGACATTTTTTCAGGTGTGTAGGAAATAGGACATTTTTTCAGGTGTGTAGGAAATAGAAGGTCATTTTTTCAGGTGTGTAAGAAATAGAAGGTCATTGTTTCAGGTGTGTAGGAAATATGACATTTTTTCAGGTGTGTAGGAAATAGAAGGTCATTGTTTCAGGTGTGTAGGAAATAGAAGGTCATTGTTTCAGGTATGTAGGAAATAGAAGGTCATTGTTTCAGGTGTGTAGGAAATAGGACATTTTTTCAGGTGTGTAGGAAATAGAAGGTCATTTTTCAGGTGTGTAGGAAATAGAAGGTCATTGTTTCAGGTGTGTAGGAAATAGAAGGTCATTGTTTCAGGTGTGTAGGAAATAGAAGGTCATTGTTTCAGGTGTGTAGGAAATAGAAGGTCTTTGTTTCAGGTATGTAGGAAATAGAAGGTCATTGTTTCAGGTGTGTAGGAAATAGAAGGTCATTGTTTCAGGTGTGTAGGAAATAGAAGGTCATTGTTTCAGGTGTGTAGGAAATAGAAGGTCATTGTTTCAGGTGTGTAGGAAATAGGACATTTTTTCAGGTGTGTAAGAAATAGAAGGACATTTTTTCAGGTGTGTAAGAAATAGAAGGACATTTTTTCAGGTGTGTAGGAAATAGAAGGTCATTTTTTCAGGTGTGTAAGAAATAGAAGGTCATTGTTTCAGGTGTGTAGGAAATATGACATTTTTTCAGGTGTGTAGGAAATAGGACATTTTTTCAGGTGTGTAGGAAATAGGACATTTTTTCAGGTGTGTAGGAAATAGAAGGTCATTTTTTCAGGTGTGTAGGAAATAGGACATTTTTTCAGGTGTGTAAGAAATAGAAGGTCATTGTTTCAGGTGTGTAGGAAATAGGACATTTTTTCAGGTGTGTAGGAAATAGGACATTTTTTTCAGGTGTGTAGGAAATAGGACATTTTTTCAGGTGTGTAAGAAATAGAAGGTCATTTTTTCAGGTGTGTAGGAAATAGGACATTTTTTCAGGTGTGTAGGAAATAGAAGGACATTTTTTCAGGTGTGTAGGAAATAGAAGGTCATTGTTTCAGGTGTGTAGGAAATAGAAGGTCTTTGTTTCAGGTATGTAGGAAATAGAAGGTCATTTTTTCAGGTATGTAGGAAATAGAAGGTCATTGTTTCAGGTATGTAGGAAATAGAAGGTCATTGTTTCAGGTGTGTAGGAAATAGAAGGTCATTGTTTCAGGTGTGTAGGAAATAGAAGGACATTTTTTTCAGGTGTGTAGGAAATAGAAGGTCATTGTTTCAGGTGTGTAGGAAATAGAAGGTCATTGTTTCAGGTGTGTAGGAAATAGAAGGTCATTTTTTCAGGTGTGTAGGAAATAGAAGGTCATTGTTTCAGGTATGTAAGAAATGGTCACATGTAACTTTAAAGATGTTTTTTAAAACATTTTATTGTTTGTGTTTTGTTCACAGGAACCCACCGTTTCTTCGTCTACTTCTCATCTACCTGCTCCTCCAGAAGTGACTATTGGTACCGTCGATTCCTCCCAGGGGTCCCTTCCCCCGCAACACGGTCTGCTGACAAACCTCCACTGTTCCCCTCCTCTCTGCTGTCCCTCTCCCCTCTCGCCACGGTCCTAGCCCCCATCCTAGGCGACATGTCCATCACCCTGAAGCAGGTCTTCAACAAGGACAAGACCTTCCGGCCCAAGCGTAAGTTTGAGCCGGGGACGCAGCGTTTCGAGCTGCATAAGAAGGCCCAGGCATCGCTAAGCTCCGGAGTTGACCTGAGGGCGGCGGTTGCTCTGCCCCACGGGGAGGATCTGAACGACTGGGTGGCAGTACACGTGGTGGACTTCTTCAACCGAATCAACCTCATCTACGGGACGGTGTGTGAGTTCTGCACGGAGAAGAGTTGTCCGGTCATGTCCGGAGGTCCTAGGTATGAGTACCGATGGCAGGACGATCACAAGTACAAGAAACCAACGGCTCTACCGGCTCCCAAGTACATGAACTTGCTGATGGACTGGATAGAGGTCCAGATCAACAATGAGGATATCTTCCCCACCAGCATGGGTGAGTACTACACTTATGAGCCTTTATTATTAGTATCCCTGAACTTTCCACAAAACATTTTTTCTGAATTCCGGGCTAGAGGATTTCTGCAATCAGCAGGGAATTTTAACTGTAATGGAAATCGTCCAACCTGGAAATGTTTAACCCTACTGTACTGAGCAAGAGGCAGAACCCTCTTGGTCTCTATTACAAATATATCCCCAACCCTTTGACTGTCAGCGTTCCTCTGTAGATCTCTATAAACAAGACAACAGAAATACTGTTCAAATAGAGGTGGATGCTAATTGGATAGAACCTCTAACAACCCTGACCTATAACCTCTGACCTTGCACTTATCCAACCTGCTCTAACTGAGTGGGTTACCACGACAATCACTAAGGAGCCCTGGTTAGGGAATAAGGTGCTATTTCAGCCGCAGACTAAGTAGATTGCTGCTAGAAAACACTGATCTCACTTGTTAAACCCTGTAGCATCCAACGGACTGTGAAATCCTACTTATGTCAGCTTAGGTCACAAGATCACAAATCCTGAATTGTTGACGTTGATGGGGGTGAGCTCCTCGTCTCCTCGTCTCCTCGTCTCCTCGTCTCCTATGTACAAGCTGATTATAGTTACATATCTACGTGTTGTATTTCGGCTCTCATGGAAAAAATAGAAATAAACTAGGCTGGATTAGATATATAAATATATATATATATATATATGTATATATTGTGTGTGTGTGTATATATATATATATATATATATATATACTGCTCAAAAAAATAAAGGGAACACTAAAATAACACATCCTAGATCTGAATGAATGAAATATTCTTATTAAATACTTTTTTCTTTACATAGTTGAATGTGCTGACAACAAAATCACACAAATTATCAATGGAAATCAAATGTATCAACCCATGGAGGTCTGGATTTGGAGTGACACTCAAAATTAAAGTGGAAAACCACACTA